>NW_026917144.1:0-125000 GCF_035046485.1 Aedes albopictus
CGGTACGAAGCACAGCAACAACAGAGCTAGCGCTGCGCTGCGGTCGGTGGCGCTGAGCGTTCAGTTTCGTCGGTTTTTCGCTTTAGTTGAGTCCGTCGTTTCATTTCGAAAGCATCTCATCCGGTGGATGCTGCATGAGAGAATCGCGCGCGCGGTCAAATTCCGTAACTTTCGGGATCGTTTACAGTGAAATTACTTTTATTTATTCTATTATATAATTAGTGTTGTAGTGTCATAAAAAGTTTTCTAGCAATCGCCAGAGCGAACTACTGTGCCATCGAGTATTATTTAATATATGTGATTGGAATTGTGATTATCAAAATATGTAATTTTACTTCTGCACATTTTTGTGATAATCATCGTTAGGCTTGTTTGCACCTACAAGGTAAATGTGAATGGAATTCCTGCAGATGAATCACTTTTTCTCGTGAGACGAACAGCAACTGCATACTGAATGATTTTACGCCAATAATCTGTTGATTATGCGGAAAGCAGCATGTGTGCTGCCGTCGATACTCTTTTGGCCAAGATTTCATCTGCATTTTACAGCACTTGTGGAGAACGGGATGCACGATGATAATGCCTATGCCAAGCACGGAAGGTCGGTTAGCTGATGTGTTGATATGCAACTAGGAATAATTTTCCTCTTTTCGGCTTTGGATCAAGAAAAGCTGTAGGGGAAAATGGTTTCGGATGTATTTTTGATGATAAATACCCTCCATATTTCGGTGTTTTTTTTCCAACGGGTGAAGAATTCTAGAACGACGGACAATCATGCTGCCCCAAACGGCCATTTCAGTACAAATTCCCCTACCACGAAAAGTATGTAGCACACTATCTATTCAGTGCCAGTTTTCCATTGCGAGTATCATATGTTACCAGAGGCTGTTCTGCGAGCGGCAGACAAATAATAAAACGAGCAATTTGTGATACTGTGATTCGCACACGTACTTATACATGTGCGACCCAGGCCCAGCAATTCGTTGTTGTTGTTATTGTTGTTGCTACTGAACTGAGCCGAAAATGTTGGATTTTCTTGAAAGAAGCCACAAGGAAGAAAAACATTGGTCAGACGGGGTCGGAAAACTGTTTCGTTTGTGCTTTGTGTGTTGAATTGAGCCGACGGGCGGAGACTGAATGACGCGATGGTAAGCATTTGAATCGTTTTTTTTTTCTTTGAAAAATATGGTGCTGTTGCTGTGGAACAGTGATACTGTATTATAGTGGTCAGTGAGGTTTGAATGTCGATGAAATAATGTTCATAATAAAAAGAGCAATTTTAGAAATATTTAAACTTACAGAGCTGAATAGCTGAAGCCATAATAGCATTCTGCTTTTTTTTCTTGAACTGACATCCCATTTGCAAGTAAAAGGGAATCGGGTTGAATACTGTTCCTTTTAATTTATTTCCTTTCAACAAAGTCTGCTTCATACATCAATGTCCTATGAGCACTTCAACAGCTATAACTGAGAGCTTCCTCTGCCAATGATCATTTTCGAACTCGTCACTCTCAATATGGTCTTGCTAAATACCTTTGCGCGTGTCGCTCAAGTTATATGGACTGCAATGTATGTTATGTTGGACCCAAGGATATTCTTTTTTAGTATTTATGCTGTCAGATAAAATTGACCAGAGGTTTGAATTTTATTCTATGGATTTCCTTTAGGACTGAGATCTGGAATAAGATCCAAGATGTTAAGCCTGTGGTTGAGATTCCAACGCTGCTTGAGTTCTAATACAGTTTGTTTCAAAGAAGATTACAAGAAAAGAACTTTGATAGGACTCTGTGATGAATTTATATGAATTTTAATGGTGTTTCCATGGAGAGTTTTTAGATGCGTTTTCAAGAGTGCTCCAAGCGGCGCAAAATGGGATGAACATTCGAGGAGAACTTATTTTTAGAGTGTGGAGGTGGGTTTCGATTGCAGTCAATTGCAGAACTGTGAAAATTGATAAAAATCTTTGCTTGGCTTAGCTTTTTTTTCGTTCTAAACCTCAAATGTTAACCGAAATTGCTGAAATTCACAGGTTATGATGATTTTATTTCCCTGAATATATTTCTAATATAACTTTTCATAATGTCAATATTGGCAAAGCAAAGAAGTTGTCGTTACGCTCTTGAATTTGGAGTCTGAGGTTTCTATAACCATTGATAATATTAACTATTGGGTTTGAATGAATAAATACATTTCTTATTTCTGTTCTGTTCCCTCACTGCGACTAGTGATTAGACCTATTGTAACATTTCCCGTATTCTTAGTGTGCATATTGCATTACTACATTGCAAAAATATCAATTTTTCTAAAGTTTTTGTTTTATTTTCTTGATTGATAATAAGGTCGCACTAGTTACACTAAGAAATCCCCGAATGATTTCAAGGGGGAATGTCAGAAGGAATTCCAGGAGGAGCCTTAAGCTTAAAGAAACTCCTGGATAAATCCATAAATAAACTTCTGGACTAATCTCTGTATGAAGCCCTGAAGAGACTTCTTCAGGAAACTTTGCTATGGTTCAAGAATCTCTCTTGAAGAGATCCCTGCATAAATTTCTAAGAAAATTTCTTATTAGAATTTTCTAGAAATTTCAGAATTAAATCCAGGAAAAATGCCAGGAGGATTTCCCAAATTATTTCAAGCAGGAATCCCAAGAGAATTACAGCAGGCATCCTCAAAGGAATTCTAGTGGGAATTTCTTAAGTAATTCTAGAAGAAACCCCCCAAGGATTTCTAGGAGGTATTAACGAAAAAAATCCAGGAAGAGTCTCTGAAGGCATTCGTGAAGAAATCCCTAAGAGAATGTTAGGAGGAGCTCCCGAAAGAATTCAATCCTCGAAGAAATTCCAGCATCAATTCTAGGAAGAATCACCAAAGGATATCTAAGAGGAATACCCGAAAAAATTCCGTGGGGGATCCCTGAAGGAATTCCAGGAGAAATCTCTGAAAAAAATCAAAGAAGAATCGCCAAAGAAGATCCAAGAGGAAATCCTGGTTATATCCTCGAAGGAATTTTAAGAGCAATCCTCGAAGGAAGAATCCCCCAGGAGAAACCACCGAAGGAATTCTAAAAGGATTTCCAAAGGAATTTCAAGAGGAATCCCCGATAGAGTTCCTGGAGAATTTGTCGAAGGAATTCTAGGAAGGATCACCGAAGGAAATCCAGGAGTAAACCTCGAAAAAATGTAGAAGAAATTTCCGGGGAATTCGATGAAGAATTCCCGGAAGAAATCGATGAGGAATCACCAAAGGAATTCCAAGAAGGAATCCCGAAGGAATTACAAGAAGGAATCCCGAAGGAATTACAAGAAGGAATTCCAGGAATCCCCGAAGGAATTCCAGGAATCTCCGAAGGAGTTTTATGAGGAATCCAGAATAGAAGCCCCGAAATAATTCAAGGCAGAATCTCCGAAGAATTCCTAGCGGGATCTTCAAAGGTTTTCCAAGAGGAAACACCGAAGGAATTCCAAGAGGAATTCCCATTGGAAGTCCAGGAGAAATCACCGAAGAAATTCAAGGAGGAAATCCCGAAGAAATTCTGAGAGGAATCACCAAAGGAAATTCAGCAGGAAACCCCGGAAGGAATTCCAGGAGGAATCCACGACAATATCAAGAGGATTTCTCGAAAGAACTTCAGGAGGAATCTATGGAGAAAGTCCAGGTGGAATCCCCAAAGAATTTCCATATTTTTTAAGGTAATCGAGAAGGATTTATAGGAGGAACCATAAAAAATATCTAGGAAGATTTCTTGAAGGAGCTCCAGGAGAAATCCACGAAGGAATTCCATGGGGAACCCCTGGATTAATTTCAATAGAAATCCCCGAAGGAATTTCTCGAAGGAATTCTAGGAAGGATCACCGAAGGAAATCCAGGAGTAAACCTCGAAAAAATCTAGGAGAAATTCCCGGGGAATTTGATTAGGAATTCCTGGAGGAAATCGATGATGAATCATCAAAGGAATTCGAAGAAGGAATCCCGAAGGAATTACAAGAAGGAATTCCAGGAATCCCCGAAGGAATTCCAGGAATCTCCGAAGGAATTTTATGAGGAATCCAGAATAGAAGCCCCGAAATAATTCAAGGCAGAATCTCCGAAGAATTCCTAGCGGGATCTTCAAAGGTTTTCCAAGAGGAAACACTGAAGGAATTCCAAGAGGAATTCCCATTGGAAGTCCAGGAGAAATCACCGAAGAAATTCAAGGAGGAAATCCCGAAGAAATTCTGAGAGGAATCACCAAAGGAAATTCAGCAGGAAACCCCGGAAGGAATTCCAGGAGGAATCCACGACGGAATATTAAGAGGATTTCTCGAAAGAACTTCAGGAGGAATCTATGGAGAAAGTCCAGGTGGAATCCCCAAAGAATTTCCATATTTTTTTAAGGTAATCGAGAAGGATTTATAGGAGGAACCATAAAAAATATCTAGGAAGATTTCTTGAAGGAGCTCCAGGAGAAATCCACGAAGGAATTCCATGGGGAACCCCTGGATTAATTTCAATAGAAATCCCCGAAGGAATTTCTCGAAGGAATTCTAGGAAGGATCACCGAGGGAAATCCAGGAGTAAACCTCGAAAAAATCTAGGAGAAATTCCCGGGGAATTTGATTAGGAATTCCTGGAGAAAATCGATGATGAATCATCAAAGGAATTCGAAGAAGGAATCCCGAGGGAATTCCAGGAATCCCCGAAGGAATTCCAGGAATCCCCGAAGGAATTCCAGGATTCCCCGAAGGAATTTTATGAGGAATCCAAAAAGGTACCCCGAAAGAATTTCAGGAGGGGAATCCCCAAAGGAATTCTACGAGGAATCTCCGAAGGAATTCTAGGAGGAATCTTTGAATCAATTCCAGGAGAAATCTCCAAAGTAATTACAGAAAAATCCCCTGATGGAATCCCAGAACTCTGAAGGAATTCTAGGAGGAATCTCTGAAGAATTTCCAAGTGGAATACTCAAAGAATTTTCAAGAGGAAATCCTGGATTCCCCATAGGAAGTCCAGGAGAAATTCTCCGAAGTAATTCCAGGAGGAATCCCCGAAGGAATTCCGGTAGAAATCTCCCAAGGATTTCCAGGCGAAGGGGCTTCAACGGAATTTCCCAAAGGGAATCTTTTCGGGTATTCATGGGGAAACCCTGAATTCTCCTGAAGTTATCCTAAGATCCTAAGATTCTCTGAAGGAACTGCTGGAGAGATTTCTGAAGGATCCTCTGTAGGAATCTCTGAAGAAATTCAGGAGGAATCCCCGAAGAAAGATCTGCAAGAATCTTTGAAACTCCTGGAGTAATCTCTGAAGGAACTTTTGCACTATTTTCTGTAAGAACTCCTGTAGGAATTACTAAAGGGACTACAGAATTCCTACACTCATTTCTAAAGAAAGACCTCTTGCAGGAATTCCTGACGGTTTTTTACGGAATTTTTGATGGAGCAATCCTTAAAAGAATTCCTGTAAGAATCTCTGAAAATTTTTCATGAGGCATCCCGAAGTAATTCCAAAAGGAATCCTCGAAGGAGCTTCAGAAGGGATTCTTGAAGGAACTCCTGTAGGAAACTTTGATGAAACTACAGAACGTTAGAATTTTGAAGGAATTTCTGAAGGATCTCCTGGAGGAATCTCTGAGGAAAATCCCAAAGAAACTGTTGGTGGAACGAAAGAATTTTAGGAGAAATCCACGAAAGAGTTCCAGGAGAAATCCCCGAAGGAAACAATCCTTGAAGGAATTCTAAAAGGAATCCCCGAAAGAATTCAAGGCAGAATCTCCGAAGAATTCCTAGCGGAATCTTCAAAGGTTTTTCAAGAGGAAACACCGAAGAAATTCAAAGAGGAATCCCCATTGAAAGTTCAGGAGAAATCACCGAAGAAATTCAAGGAGGAAATCTCGAAGAAATTCTGAGAGGAATCACAAAAGGAAATTCAGGAGGAAACCTCGAAGGAATTCCAGAAGGAATCCATGACGGAATATTAAGAGGATTGCCCGAAAGAATTTCATGGGGAATCCAAGGAGAAGGTCCAGGTGCAATCCCCAAAGAATTTCCAGAATCTTTTTTAAGGAAATCGAGAAGGAATTCTCAAAGGATTTATAGGAGGAACCATCAAAAAATATCTAAGAAGATTCCTCGAAGGAGCTCCAGGAGAAATCCACGAAGGAATTCCATGAGGAACCCCTGGATGAATTTCAAGAGAAATCCTCGAAGGAATTTCTCGAAGGAGTTCTAGAAAGGATCACCGAAGGAAATCCAGGAGTAAACCTCTAAAAAATCTAGGAGAAATTCCCGGGGAATTCGATGAGGAACTCCCAGAGGAAATCGATGAGGAATCATCAAAGGAATTCCAAGAAGGAAGCCCGAAGGAATTACAAGAAGGAATCCCGAAGGAATTCCAGGAATCCCCGAAGGAATTCCAGGATTCCCCGAAGGAATTTTATGAGAAATCCAGAAAATAACCCCGAAAGAATTCCAGGAGAAATCCACGAAAGAGTTCCAGGAGGAATCCCCGAAGGAACTCTAGGAGAATCCCTGATGGAATTCCAAAAGGAATCCCCGAAAGAATTCAAGGCAGAATCTCCGAAGAATTCCTGGTGGAATCTTCAAAGGTTTTTCAAGAGGAAACACCGACGGAATTCCAAGAGGAGTCCCCATTGAAAGTCCAGGAGAAATCAACGAACAAATTCAATTCCTGAAGGAACTTCAGGAGGAATCCCTAAAGGAAGTCTCAGACTAATTTCTGAAGGACCTCTTATAGGAATCTCTGAAGGGATTCGGCGTCGACGTGAGGCAAAAAGTGTCGGCGGCGGCGGCGTGGCGCGGTGGCGCACAGGTCTATTCACTATATTAGCACAGAGAACAGACATCCAAGCTAGAACATATTTTCACTTGAAAGCTGTGTAAGAACTCAAATGTTTTTAGCGTTTCTAGCGCCAACATACAGGGTGCGGCAGGAAAAAATGCGAAAAGTTCAAGGCACTATTACACGCTAAATATGGGATATATATGACTATTTTTTCATGACAGTGTATCAGTCAATGTCTATATTCTAGCACTGAAAAATAAAAATGAACATATTTGATGTTTAACATGTGATAATGTAGGCCTAATAAGCGGATATCAATAAACTGCGCGCCCAATGGTCATTAAACAAAATGACTATAACAGTATCAAAATTAGCACAAATTTGATGAACAACCAGACCACACTGATCCAGAGCCATGTAGTTTCACATACCAGATGAAATAAGTACATATATTTGATGATATTGTAGAGAAAACCAAAAATTTTGTTTTATCAGATGCGAAATTTAGCGACCTGTGTGATTTTCTGCGGTTTGAAAATTCTGGTTGTCTTCATCTTCAGGCGCCGCCCTGTAAAGGTTAGTGACCAAAATGGGAAATTTTTTAATTAACTTTTCAGAAAACTAGCCTATTATAGATCATGGAACGTTGAAACATAGATTGGTTAATGTCAAATGGACGAAAATGAGGTTTGCAGTTGAAAAACACTTTCGCATTTTTTCCTGCCGCATACTGTACAACAAATTGCTACAATCAGACAGTTCTCTTACTTGTGACAAAGAAGGTGCTATGAAGTAACAAGGAACTTCAGTAGCTTTTATTGTGTGTTGAGCAGCCCGAAAGTTGCTTATTATTTTTAGTTAACATTTATTTTACAAATGTTTTCAGTTGGCATATCAAAATTTCTCAAAAATAATTGATTTTTGAGCACTACAAATGTCAAAATTTCCACAAATAAATATATAAACACATGCAAAAAAATCACATTGTTCCCAATATTTTTTTTGAATATTTTATGAATATAGACGGACTTGGTGGTCTAGTGGCTACCGCTTCTGATTCTTATGCAGAAGGTCCTGGGTTCAATCCCTGGCCCGTCCCTTTCATCCTACTTTGTACCTTTCTATCTCTTTATCGCTTTCTCTTCCCTACATATACAATTCATGTATATTCATATGTTCATATCCATAGCTAGAACAAAAACGGGTTGAAAAAGCCCTTTCCCTCCCTTCCAACTTCCTAACACAGTGTCAATCTGTCATATAACGCCTACGAGTTATGCAATCAAGTGAACTGTGCCGCAATATCTTCAGAGTAATAAATACACTAATCTATCACCTTACGCCTGACATCCACACACCAATATGCTAACCTATTGCCAACCATATCCCATCAACACTCCGACATCCGCATGAATTTGTGCTGGTGCAGAGGTATATTCAGTCTGCTGTGGATACAAACGATTGCAATCATCTTTTCCTTCCCCTTCCCAACACTCACCAACACTCACACACTGAAGATGCCTGCTTACTGCTTAGCTTAGTCCTTGGCAGATATCTCATTGGTTTCTTGTGTGAGTATGGCTGGTCTGACGATACTGGTGTAGCATCCACGGGCGGTCAATCAAGCTCAAGTTCAAGCTCTAGATTTTTCCTTCAAGTTTTGCAAAAATCGGTTGATAGAGAAAATAGGAAAAATTACTGTTTTTGAAATTTTGTCGACCTAATTTCCAGTCAGCGATACTGTATTCAGTTTCAATTTATATTTTTGAAAATGTTGCACCTGGGCGTTTTTTTTATTACCGTACGGGTTTGGGCCGAAGGGTCTCAGATTTTCATGAAACTTTTTCCACAGGCAGGGCTCATGGATATGTTTAAGTGTGTGGGTGTCATAAATTCTGATATGCGGTAATTAACATTCTAGGGTGAGTAACCTTCTTTAAACTATGCATATATTCATCTTGTTTCAAAAATAGACGTTTTAACGAAAAATGTTTCCGTTTTTTTGTTATCATGCATGCTTACTCATAACAAAAAATACAATAAACCCCTAACAGCTCCGATTGAGATATTATGAAAATGGAAGCACTTTACTTAAGGAAAAACTTCAGAGAATACAAACATGGCTGCCAATATGGCCCGACTTGGTTCCCTACTCACGTTTTCAAGAGCACCAATCTTGAAAATTTGTAAACAAATGCTCTCGATTTGTAAAAGCTGCCTCTTTTTGGGAGTGAGCAAAGCCAGGAAAAACAAGTGCGGCTTGGCTCGATGCTTTGTTCGTCAGATTTGTGCCTCTAAAGTTTGTATGAAAAATTGCAATGGGATTTCTTGATGTTTCACCTTAAGATGGGTTCCGTTCTCATATATGGAGATGTTACTGTAATTTGTATTTTAGATGGCGCACAGAGAAACAGATGTAACACTAAGAATAACTGATTGTGGAATCGACCGACGAATTGGCAGAGTTATCCCTCTATGATTGTCTTTCGGTCAGGTTGAATTATAAGATACTATTTCAAACCAAGGGTCGAAACGTCGGATTAAATAGTATCACCTCGCTTATAATTCAACCTGACCGAAAAGCCAACCATAGAGACACAGACAAACATACGTAACACCTAGAACAATTTTCGTGAAAATTCATCGCCCAGTTCACACTAGTCTCCTGGTGGAAATGTTTCACAAAACACTGCGTTGTGCAATATCGTCAACAGAAGACGCTAGTGTGAAACGTAAAACACAAAGAAAAATGATGCACGTGGTTCTAGTTGTGAAAGCCACAACTATGAAGATTTAAAATGATCGTTTAAAGCGTGGTCGATGGAAATTTCACAAATGTTACGTCTGTTTATCTGTGATAGAGAGATAACGTAGAATAACATTGAAAAACGTATTCGTTACCACTCAATGCTAATCATGATGTGTTTGGTCGAGCCATCATTAGGTGGCGGTCGTGAGCAATCGTCAAACAGGAGTGAAAACGATACCAGCACCGCAAGTGGTCAATCGATCAACTATCGAATATTTGAATCAACCGTTAAAAAATGGTCGATGGGAAGCGAGTGGAGTGTAACGTCTGTTTCTCTGTGGATAGGGTGAGAATTCTAAAATATTGTCATTGTCTCCACCAAATGGATTCTGTTTAAACGAAAACAGCAGTTAACATAATTATAAACTCTAATCGATATTGAAGAATGGGGCCATTTCTCAGAACAATAAAAATAATACAGCATCATCCATCAAAAGAATCCACTGCGGCACGTAAATTCAGCGCGAAGCGCGCGATACGAGCTGTGGGGGTGGCGTCGAAAATAAAATTCATTCATAAATTTTGTCTCACACCTTACCTACCCCCTTGTTGACTGGGTGGAAAACTAGCATGCATGGATTTGCCACTTGTCTCGCCACAACCCCTAGAGACTGTCTGACACATGGCCAGCGTGAGGTTCGGTAGGCGAACAACAAGTGGAACGAGGTAAATCGTAATTTCGTTACTGCTGACCAATTGAAGTAAAGGGGATAAAACTAGGTACTCTGTCGCCCCGATGCCAATGATGATGCCGATCGTCATCATCATCATCGTCGTCCACGAGCACAGAGTCGATGTGTGAGGAATATGAAGGTGCGTTCCGAAGCGATTTGTTTTTCATGACCTGCCGTGTGTCGGGGTGTCCATACCAATCGACACCAGCTGACAACCGGGTACATTTGGACGGGGCGAGAGCTGGCGAAAAATGTTCCTCCCACCGCCGGCTGCCACATTTGGTTTTCCCAGTTCAGACAGCTGTAGGGAAGAGTCAAGTAAGTAAATCGTCTAACAGCTTGGCTGGATGAAACAAATTGAAAAATGAACCGAGACATGTGTTTCAGTTTTTGGATGATTTGCTGTATGCATTAATCATCTTGGCCTTCGGGAGAATGAGACGGCGACGGGGCAGGGTTTTGCTGAAATACGCAAACAATAAAACGACGTTTTGCAAATTACCCTCAGCCAGGTTTATTATACGAGACAAATAATCGGCTTTTTGTCGAGCTGTTTATGGTTTATGAACTTCATTTTTGAAATCGTTGAAGTTCGTAGTCGTAAATCAGGGAGCCGTTGATGGCCCACTTGAAGTTTTTCTTAATAATAAGGAATAGAACGATTTTGAATGGTTTTCAAGTGGTACTTATTCGCTTACCTTTTGAAATAATGGCACTAAAATGTTTTAAAAGTGCACGTCACAGTTCGAAAGATTTTCTGGTAAGCTTACTCAACCCTCGACAAGTCGCGTTTTCGACCGCCCCCAGCGACACCACGCTTCGTTATTCGATTATTTGATGGGATTTCAGGTGGAGCTTTACGGACCTTGAAGGGGTTTTGGAGGCGTTTCCGGTTACTTCAGGAGGTTTCAAGAAGGTTTTAGGGATGCTTCAGGACGTTTCGGGTGTTTTCAGGGACATTCAGGGAAATTTCTGAGGGTCTTTATAGGCACAGCTGTAAATGTGACGGGTTTGATTCCCGGTTGATCCAGGAACTTTTCGTGAAAGTATTTTCTTTGGACATAGAGTATCTTCTTCATGCATGTCACACGATATGCAAAACGGCAATTGGCAGAGGAAGCTCTTAGTTAATAAGTTGGAAGTAGCATAGCATAGCATAGCATAGCATGAATACTTGCACAAATCTTGGATGGAGTTGCAAAGTTGAATATTTCCATTGACATTGCTGATGTCGCTACTATCTACAATGCCATAAATTCACTCAGCTCCACACACCTGGCCAAGTCCTTGCAAGCATTTATAAATCCCTTCATCAACTTAGAAAGAGCCCAGAACTGAAGCATCTTCCAATAGATGAAAGGATGTTGAAAACAGCGAATTTTCAACTTATATGCAGTTATAAAGTAAATATACTGAAGTAGAATTATTTATAAATAAAAAAATATTGGAAAGATCTCACCAATTGTTGTGGGGTTTTTGTGGTTCAATGCCGATCATCTAATTGTCTTGATTAATGTTCTTCTCTGTAAAGTGTTCACAGTGTTCATGGGGATTTAGAAGCGTTTTCCGAGATCTATGATTCAGAAATGTTAGAAACAGTCTTTGACCCCGGGAGTAGCCGGCACCGGCCCAAAAGGGCGGGCGCGTAAGCTCCAAGCGGATGGGCTGAGCAGACTCTCTTGACTAACGATATCCTAGGCATGGATCAGAGATGATTAACGGGGCCCAAGGGCCCATGGTAGTTGTCACGAGACCGTCTACGGGTGCTACGCAAGGCCTCACGTACGAGTGGAAATGCGGTGTCGAGATGCCCACGGGGCTTGACGAGCTTAAAATATTCAAGTGCTGGTATAATAGGTCTTTGCCAGGCAAGACGGTCCTTTCCGATGCCGTGCTGGTCTCTCGAAACGGATATGGCCGAAGTCTGCAAACCGGAACTTTGGAGTCAAGAAACGCCAAGTTGGCCGTCAATAGCACAGTAAGTTCACTCGCGGAAAATTCTTGGACTCACGATCACGGAGCGCATCCCTCTACACGATGGCTCCAGGCAGACGGGGTTTCATTCGGGTAATCGGGTCATTTGGCTGAATGTCGTTTGGTTGAACGCCATTTAGCCGAAAACCATCTGGCCGAATTTGGTTTGGCCAAATTGTTATCTAAAGAACGTCCAAATTACACAGCGTAACAAAAATTTACTTTTGATCTGTCTCAAGAGCAAACTTATGTGTCTCTGACAGATTTTGGGACGCTGAATCCGAATCCGGGCTCAGATTTGTTCCAGCACGTCACAATGGTGAGCTATACCTCAATTTATAGGGCAAAATAAGCAATCAAAGGATAAAATGGTCAATTAACATCTAAATTAACGACTTATGAAAAATATTTCGTTTTTTACAAATCGAATTTGACAGTTTTAAGGGATTTATTTTAGGTACGATGTTTCCCATACAAGTCACCCTCCAAAAATTGCACGCAAGTTTACATACTGACATAAAATGCTTAAATCTATCAAATTTGATTTGGTAAAACCAGAATATTTTGCACGAGTCATTAATTTAGATGTTAATTGACCATTTTATCCTTTGATTGCTTATACAATATAGTTCCATGCTCAATTGCTTGCGGTCAAAAAAGCCCAATATCGCATATTTTGCCCTATAAATTGAGGTATAGCTCAAAATTTTGACGTTCTGGAGCAAATGTGGGCCCGGATTCGGATTCAGCGGCCCAAAATCTATCAGAGACAAAAAAATGTTGCGGGTAACAAAAAGGGCGCTCAAATTTTAGGGCGAAGATTTTTTTTATCTGTTACATGAGATGTTCTTTTTAGATTTATTTATAGGGAACTGTTTGATATTAAAGCTGCCAAAATGATGATCAGCAATATTTTATTCTTTTAATCATAGAAATTGGCGTTGAAGCTGCCATAGATTTTTCCTTCTTTAAATTAAAGGCTGATGTAGAGAAAAGTGGCATAATGGGCTTTGTGGCAGTGCGATCAGAGGCGTCAGTCATCTAGTGCGGATTCGATTCCTACTCCAGTCGGTGAAAACTTTTCGTCAAACGGAAAATTCTCCACTGGGCCACTGGATGTTATTTCAATTTCGATTCAAAAATTATTTCTATCTTAACAAATACAATTAGTGATTTACATTCAACAATTGAGTATGGAACACCTTGCAGTAATGACATAGAACAAGTACTTATTCAAAGACAACTAATTGACAACTAACAAAAATTCGACGAAAAAGGAAAAATAAAAAAAAAATAGCTTGGGACTGGGTGTTATGTGTGTTGTTCGTTGTCATATGTTACTGCTTGTTCAGTCTGTACAACCTCTGATTGAAGACAGTGTAGCGTCTTTTTTTTTAAATAATCGCTTAATTTCTAAACGGCGTTCGATCAGATAATCCTTTCGGCCAAACGGCATTCAGCTAACTGATCCGGAACCGCTTTCAGAGGCATTTCTAGAAGCTTCGTTATCATTTTGGCAGGGGGTTTCATTATTATCTTTGGGGACGTTTGTGTGCGTTTCAGGTGGATTCAGGGGCTTTTGAAAGCGTTTGAGTAGGACCCCAGTGTCTAAAGCTCCTAGGACCCCCTTCAAGCGCTCCTGACACCCTTGAAAACCTGCTGGAGTCCTGAAAATCTTTGAGACCTCATGAGCCATGAAACACCTTTGAATATCACTGGAACCCCTAGTAACCCTCTCTTAAAGTCCATATAAACCTTCTAAACCTCTAAATACAGTGCGGAAAAAAGTAGCAAAATGATTTCTTATTTCAAAGAACCAAGTTGAATTCTCTTCAGTATATCTAACTGCAAACCCTGACCTGTTTCTGAACCAATCTACTAGTTTTTGCTCAATTGATTTGTCCATTTACATTTTGCCATTGGATTTGAAAAGATAAGCTAATTGATTTCCATTTTCTTTTATTGCAATCATGCACGCACTGGTTGGTTCATAGCGAATGTCAAACGCACAAACACAATATATCACATGGTGAATATTCTCGGGGCCATGCTATTTAGTTTTTTTTTGTTATTGTATGTTGCTTTCATAACAATACGCGCTGCCAACTTCCAGTCGGCATTTCTGAATCATCGCAACGAATCAAGCACCACCTCTGCTGCTGTTTGTGTTAGTGAGATCGGAGAAACGTCAGACTCCCGCCTGCTGATTGGCTGCGACGACTCTGGCGACGGTTTCATCCGCGACGGATTGAAATCGTCGCGTTCGATAAGGGGGAAAACCGTCAATATCAAATGCTACTCGTTGGTATAATGCGAGGATCGCAGCAGTCTGCGAGCGCGCGTGGACGTTTAAAATTTATTTGGCTGTCATTTTTGTGCATCTCTCAATTTTTTATTCAACCGATTCTTTTCATCTAAAACTAAATGTAATTGAATAGTGATTCATAGAAAAGTAATAAGTGTAACAAACCGCAGTAGTGTAACCGCAATTTTGGACCGGGGTTTCCAAGAGTTTGATCTCGCGCGCTTCGAAAAAGTGTTGAAATAGCTCGTGAATTCCGTTCGACGAAGGCTAAATTGATAGTCATCGGTTGTGGAGTCCGATGTCGAAGTGTTTTTGGATCCTTGTGTTGAAGAAAATTTGTGGACAGAAGAAAACTATATGGTTGGATGATTTTGTGGGTTTTTTGAAAGCCGAAGATTATTCGTTCCATTTTTCATCATATTACATGCGAGTGGGAAGAGAAAAGTGTGCTCCGCAGATGTGTTTTTAGTGTAGGGGTTTCGGACGCAGTACGTTGATTCTTCGGGGTTCCGTTCGTCGCGTTTCCCTTCCGCTGGTGTTCAGTTTCGAGGAAAAATTCACTCCCGTGAGCATTTTTGTGTTAACTAAATGTACTGCCGCCGGGGTGGTGCACAAAGGGTCGCCTGTCGACCAAAACAAAGCCGCGGCTGCCAGTAGTGGAGACAGTTTGAACTGCGATGCTGCCACCGGATATACAGGAGTTAATAGTGATTATGTGCGATTTCGAACGAGCAAAATTCAATTGCCGGGAGAGTGTTAACAGTGGTTGGGATAATATTTGGGAACGATCAATAAATTATTTAAGGAAAATAGGAAGACTACCAGTACGGTGGTTTGGGATGAAATTAAACCTGAATCTAAAATAAATCTAAAATCAATCTGAAGATAGTGTATCGTTTAGTGTACGACAAGAGATGGAGCAGTGGAGAGGTGGATTCCTGACTTGGTGAGTTTGTTTCATGCTGTTGTATTGTGAAAGCTTGCTTATATTTTTCATAGTAGTTATGGAAAGTGTGCAAATATTATGTATTTCAACAACCATTTTATATACTTATTTAATGATCATTGTTTGATTCGCAAAATCGGGTTCATGTTGCCATTGTGGTTCTTTGCGATAATCGCCAGATCCAAACTTGGTTCAGGAAGATTTTTTAAATATTTTATTATACGTTTTTCGAAAATTATAATTTAATTTTTTTCCGATAGAATGGCATACTTTTTTTTTTTTTTTGAAAGGTTCCTAGCGGCACGCCGACGGACGTAGAAACCTATCCCATCACTGTACGCACAAGCGTCTCGCGTTTGCGCGGACAACGACAGTTCACTAGGCCTTTGGATAGGATAGAGTACGTAATCCTTCAGAAGCAGTTCACCAGCCGTGCACGGAACATGTCGTCCAGTAAGACACTGTTGCGTACTGACTCAGAAGGTTACGGTAGAAGGTGTGAAAGTTTCGGTTTTGTCATATGGTCAATTTTGTATTTGTTTTTTTTTTTTTGTCATGTCAAGCTTTAAAGAATGCTATTGTTCATATTTATGCTGTGCCCTATAATTCAGTAATCTTTGGTGTGCCTATGATCTGTTAGATAGTCGATGTGTTTGTTATGTCCATTTTCGTTGATCCTTATTTTAGTATTGTTTTTATTATCTTTGAAAGTTGTCTTTCGTCCACATCCCTATCAGCACTATCAGCATCGGTCCAAATAAGTCCATATTAAAGAAAACCTTTCATACACTCAGTCGAAAAATCTAATTTGTCATAAATAGTCTACGTTAGTCAAAGTCGAAGTAGTCAGTTTTTGTCGATTTCGTCTTGATCACACGTTAGCTTCGAATCTATAAGCAAGCACTGTTAAATGCTGCACTTCCCACTATTAGTTACTTAGTTATTTTAAATTGATATTGAAAATTATAGAGAAAATTGAATCACGAAAGCACATCAAATGTTGAGAACTATGTATTAGCAAATTGAATACGCGAGATACTACTAATTATTTCATATTTGAATTAAATTTGTATTTGTATAGTGTATTTGTTAAAATTAACCGAATAGTGGGAAGCCCAGGAAACAGTTCAAAGTCTGCTGACTCAAAAAAGATTCCGAGACTCGTCACAAAACACAAAAAATTGCATTATGATTCACAACGACTCTCGAAACCTTCCCAGAATTCATCGACCGCCGGACCGTGTCAGGAACCCCTGTGTAGAACGACACGCGGAGCTGACGTGAGACGCTATTCCGCCAACGGCTTGCCGGCGACGCTGCTCCTTCACCCTCCGGTAGCCGTTTCGCCAAAGTGCCGGATCGACTCCGGACCACGATTGATCGCCTGTCACCTCCGCCTGGTACCTCGCGTCTGTTCCACCTATTCCGCGATACCACCAGATCTTCGGACAGCGAAAGTAAATTGTATCGCTATTTAAGCTAGACGTAGACAGCATATTTGAAACTCATTTGTTGTTCGAAACTGACAACTGACAAGAATCAATCATTGTAGCAAGCCATGAGTTGTCAATTTACTTAATTAATAAATGAATGCATTGAAATGCATTTGAATGCAACAAAAAATGTTGATACATCAGATGTTTCAAGAGTGATTCACCCCTTGTCCCAGACTCAATAGACCAGAACTGTTTTCTGGGTATAGAAACTACTAGGCCCCAGCAGGTCCCTCCTGTTTATCGAGCATTTCTGATAAATCACCCATACTCCATTTGTAGCAGCCGGTTCGCAATGAACCGTTGGAGGCGCATTAAAGTGTTAAAGGTGATATTTTCATTACAAGAATTACAATTAACATCCTTCACTTTAATACCGTCGAACCCTGTGATCTTGGCGAGGGTTTTTTTTCCGATAGAATGGCATACTTGTAGCAATTTCATATTTTTTATTGTGCTTACTATATGGGCCTCTTTTTCTGTACATTCGGGGAAGGGATCATTATATTTTCTTCTCATTTCAGAGAGCGAGTAATGGCGCTTAAGCCTAGGCTTTGAAGCCAGGACACATGAGAAATGCCTGTGCCCCATCCCAGGAGAAGAGACGTCACCTAAAACGGAGTGTGCATTAACCTTCTTAGCAGCACCACTCCCAACGATTGTACAAACACTATTCCCCTAAACGAAACGGTTGGTACGGTTGTCCCCGTTTCTTCCTTCAATCAATTCAAAAAGGTTTGTCAATCATGTTGTTCATAAGTGGATAGCCTGATTGCCTTAAATTTTTGAATTATCTTCCAAACCATTAGTCTGCACAGTGGGCCTGGCCATTTTAATATTTGTGTCACGTCTCTGACATGCTGCAAATATTAATGCTGACAAGAAAATATCGAAAGAAATTTTGATATTTCGAGGATGCTTTTCAATACTGGCTGTGCAAGCACTAGAATAGAATAGAATAGAAATGCTACTCGTTGGTATAATGCGTTTACGCTATAGTCGTCACATATGTAAATACAGTAGAACGTATAGCTTACAGAAGGAAATTCATATGAACCCTACCTACCGCCCAGTTAGTAAACCGAATGCAATCGAACTTCTGGCAGGGATCTGCGTTTGAGTGGTTTTATTGATCCCGGTCGAAAAGGTTCGATTTCAGTTGCTTTCGTTTCATTCCGCTCAAGTGCCCCGGTGATGAGCCGAGCCAGCAATGAAGGCCTCTCGGGAGCTCTGACTAAGTCAATCACTATTGGTGCACTTATTCTATCATTTGTACCGTTGAAAGGTTTTCCGATATAAATAACCTGATGGTAATGTATTTCGATTGCTCTTTTCGTTACAGGAACCGATGTACCTGGATGTTACAAATTAAGCGAGCGGTCCGTCGTTTCCGCTAGATCAAGCGAGAGCAGACTTTTAATTGGACCTTAAGCCAACAACGAGCGAAAGTTCAAACGGTGATCCCGGTCGTGAGAAGTTCTATGTAGCATGAACGGCTGCTGTCATACATATCTCGCGTTTGTAGGAACGGGGAGCTGAAGTTCGCTATGGTATAGAACCGTCTCCAACTACAACAACGTCGACAACAGCGGTGAAAGATACGACGCGAAAGATTGACAACAGGTGATGTCAACGTCAGAAGGCGGGCGCAGTAATTTAATTAAATCCCAGTACGACGCTATCACGTCGAGCTCTGCTGCGATAGAGCTGCTGACGATAGCGGCCACGGAGCGCCATGGCGTTGGGGACGAGGAGCAGAATGGTGGCGAGGCAAACGAAAATAGTCACCACATTAGCGGTGGAACGCGGAACGATGGCCAGAATAAAACTGTGAACGCTCGACGACGGTGGAAGCTGTTGGCCAAGGCACTGCGACACGACTCTAGTGAGGATGATCAGTTCGCAAAGTTCAACTTGATCGAGTTTGATCGGGCGTACGATGAGAAGGATGAGAATATCTTCGTTTACAGACTTGCCGATCGCTACAGGTTGAAGATACGGCTCATCGGTGAACGACCTTGGACGGCGTCGGAGCTGATCGGATTTAACAATACTGGGAACATTTGTGTGTGGCCTTCGGAAGAGGCCTTAGCTTATTATATTTTGTCTCGATTGAATATTTTCGAAAACACCAATGTTCTAGAGTTAGGCGGTGGTATGACATGTCTTGCAGGGCTTGTATTGGCGAAATATGGTAATCCATCATTTGTACATGTTACCGATGGAAACGATTTATCTGTAGAAAATGTTAGGAAATCCCTGAACATGAACAAGTTTAACTGTACGATTAAAACCTCCGTCCTGAAATGGGAATCAGTATGTCTCGACCAGTGCCCAAGATATCCCGACTGTGGTCGGTATCAGTTTATTCTTTCAGCAGATTGCTTGTTCTTTGATGAATCTCGTTCGCATTTAATCGATGCCATCTGGTTGTTTCTGGCTGATGAAGGAGTGGCACTCATAACGGCTCCCCGCCGGGGACATACTCTGACACACTTCCTCAACGAATGCGTCGCTCGTGGTTTCTACTACGAACTGCTGCACTGCTACAACGAGGCAATCTGGGATAAACATTTGGCACTGATCAAAACCGACGGCTATGACGAGAACATCCACTATCCACTGTTGATTAAAATGTACAAAAAAGATTACAATTTACGGCATATCTGATTGAGGGCAATGGGAGCTCCGGGGTATTGGTGATCTCATAGCACAGATAGTAGGATTTTTGGTAACAATTTGATAAAACCATATGCGCTTAACGTACTTTTGCACCGTAGCGAATGATAGCGTGCTCTAGTCAATTACAAAACGATGGATCTATAAATGCTCTAGAGTATTACGTTGACTATTGATAGGATTAGTTAGGACTAGTGATAATTCGAAATCTCGTAGCCAACACACAGGAAACAATATATGAACCAGACACGAGTTACATGAGAGGATATTCCCATACAGACTGACCTTTCCCGTTGTTAGTTATAATTAATTGGTATATGGGTTTTGATGGCTTCCGGAGGCTCATACTTATTTGATAGGCATAACTACACATTTTATGACCCATGTAGCTCAGACGGTAAATGAACAGTTCTGTTCAAATTATCTGTGTTCGAACTAAAACTTATCGGATTTGTTAAAGAATTTTAAGAAGACCCGATATTCTGATGAATATTTGTCAAAATGCACAATCAAGCCAAAAAAATTGATGGGATAGAGGTGGAGACAAAAATGCAATAAAACGCTTGAGTTTTGCGTTTGAGGTCCATGTGCACAACAGAACATGTGCTCGATGAACAAATTTATGAAATGAAATCCACGTACTCCGGTGAGACTCGAACTCACGACTCCCAATTCGCTAGACGGGCGCTTCTATTCCTTCATTCTACGGAGTCACTCGACTATCTCCAATCTCCAAGAACATGTGCTCGATGTCACGCTTTACTTCCCTTCCGAAGGAAAAGCTCACATTTCGTGAGTTTGTCTGGAGTGGGATTCTATCCCAGGTCCTCGGCGGGAAAGGCATGTGCTTTAACCATCACACCAGGTCCACTCCACTTACTTATTTCATTTTTTTCTTTTTTAGCCACTAAGGTAGTACATGACCAGGGGTTATTTTTACTGTTGTAATGTCCATACAGAGTTTAAACACCATTTTTAATTTTACTAGCACTGTTGTCACTGAAGGCTTCTTTTCTATACTTCGTCGACGGTATGACAAGATCATATGCTGTTGTTTCACATCAACCTATTGGCATTGCTGATAGACATTTCCCAATTATCTATTGCAAAATTTTATTTGTAACACTGGATCTTCTTTTTATGTCATAGACTGAGAGTGCATATATTTAAAATATGCAGGGAATTTTGTGCTTAAAATAAGCTGGGGCCTAAGTAATTTTGATGACCAATTAGTAGGGTCAATGGAAATTCGTGGCCAAATTTCTTAAATTTCGCGCTCCACTTATGCAAATTTCTCGACCCCATATTTTTGACCGTTTTGTTGAAAAAAAAAATCGATATCGCATGCCAAATGGATAATTTATTTAATATTACTCATAACTTTTTCGAAAAAAAAAATTGATGAAAACTATGTATTTAAATGTATTTAAAAGGCCGTAAACTTTTATTGTGCGGATACGGAATCGTGAACAACTTTACACTGTAAAAAGATATCATACATTTATGTATTAAAATTTGGAATTGATGGAAATTTGTAAGGTATTTTTGCAATTTTGTAAAAGCCTAGATGAGCTAGCTTAGGGGTGAAAATCTCGTAAATAAAGTTAATAATAATAATAAAAATATTTTTTTGTGAAATTTTGCCACGTTTCGCGGGATTTTCTAGATTTAGCGGCAGTAGTCCAATTTCGCGGATTTCGCAGCTTCCGCGAAATCATGAATTTCCATTGTCCCTACCAATTAGTCTTGTAGAGGCTTCGAAGACCGTCATAAAACCTAATACCTTCCATTTTGGTTTTATGATGGTTCTAATAACCTCTTCTAGTCTATTTGGCTAAAAATGTTACTTGGTGGCTTTAAGACGAAACTGGAAGCATTTCGACACTGATTTGTCATTTGGGCCTAACTGACTTTTTCAAGTTCTCTTCATCGATCCTCTCTTTGTGTTATCACAGAATGTGTATTGAGTTTCCTAAAGATTTTTTGGTTGAAATGCGAAGAACAGGGATGGCAAAAATACTTTTTTCTCTTTTCCGTTCATCGATACTGGCAGTGAATTAAAAACAGAACAACGGCAGCACCAATACCATCAGACGCCGCGCCGACGGCAGTCAAGCAGACGCTTGATGGTTTTCGCTTCCCCACGAAAATATTTATGAGCAGTCATGCTGAGTTGGGTGATTGCGAAAAATGTCAAATATTTTCAACTGCTAATAACTCACTTGTTTTAATAAATATTTTAAATCGATTTGTACAAATAGCTAGAGCACACTCCTAGCTTTGTGATGCATGTAAAGAAGTTTGTCTAGAAGCGGTTTGACACGCAGAAAAATGCGAAAACGGGAGAGACAGAAATTTTTGTCGTCGTTGTGCTCGAGTACTGGCGCTCTCGCGCTTGGAAACCGTTTCGAGGAAGACGGCTGCAGGAAAAAAATGTTATGACATTTATTTTTCGAACAGTTTGAGTTTGGCTGGGCCTATGATGTTCGTGTGGAAAAATGTCAAATGTACAGCCGATAACCGTTTTTTCCAGTACATTTCTCATCCCTGGCGAAGAATACGACTACATGTTTCTATAGAAACAAAAAGAATGATGATTTTGTTTGTTTTGATCAAGTTATTAGCGAAAGAGAGACTCGACGGAGAGAAATCCATCAAGTCAGTTAGGCCCTTATGAAAAATCATGGCCGATTTCCTCATTTTTTCGGCTTTTGATTTTTTATTAAATAACGAAGCAATATTTTCAAAATCGGTTTTCGTACACATGTTTCCCATTCTTGCAGAACCATTTTTGTGAGAAATTTTGTTCAAAAATGGTTTCTGCATAAACGAAAAACATTTTCCACCACAGAAAAATTCAGAAGATAACTTGATCCATACTCTACATAAGTACGAAAACCGATTTTGAAAATATTGCTTCATTATTTAATAAAAAATCAAAAACCAAAAAGTGAGGAAATGCTTCCAGTTTCGTCTTAATGAGGAAACTTAGTTCGCGAGAACTGGTCTTCAGGTATCAGTAGGTCGGCTCTAGAGGCACGTGCTCCTCCATTTGGGAAATTTGTGCCATCGCCATGAACAGGTCTTGCCCCTAGAAGTATGAGTTGTGGCCAAGGAAGTTCCCAGAGACCCAAAAGAAGGGTGTTCCAACGGCCTTCAGGGGCGTACCAGGAGGTTTCAGGAGTTTTTAGGGGTGTTCCGGCAGGAAGTCATTGATGATACCCAACATAAACCTATTGACCTGTTTTTATTCGGGCCACTAAACCCAACATAGACTCAACACTTAACAGTTATCTGATGTGGGTCAAATAGTGGCCCTACATCCGATAATTGTTCAGTACATGTTTTGGATGAGCTACAGTAAGTACAATTTACATTTAAAACATAGTTTCTGAAGATTTTATTATAAATCAAAATTAATTCATACTCGCGCAATGTGACAATGTGAGTCACGGTTTTTCCAACTTAGTTACAAAATTATGATTGTTTTTTCTTTAAATAAAAACATTGACAATTGTGTGCCGCAAATGATACGAAAACTGCACAAAATTAATTTTAAGAAATTGCTGTTAATAAACTCTACTGGCTAACCAACCACAAATATCATGGACATGATGTTCTTTAAACATTTACATTGTTTAAAATCACGTTTTAATTTTTTTAACAAAATATTTTTTGTTTATGCATCGATGATCTAATCGTTGGACACTGGCATAACCTAAACTGTTGGCATGACTGCCAATTTTTTTTAACTTCACCTAATCGTGCAGGAGCGTTCCAAGAGTGTTCCAGAGGGTTTCAGGAACATGCCAGAGGTGTTTAAGGACTTTCCAGGTGTGTTACAGAGTGTGTTCAGAGGGCTGATGGGTCCTGAGGTGTAATAAAATATTACAGAGGTGTTCTAGGAAGTTTCAAGGGCTATACAGAGATTTTCGAAGGGTTTCAGGGGCATTCCAGAAGTTTTCCATGGGTGTTCCAGAGAGTTAAAGGGGTCCCAAGGATGTTTCAGGGATTTCCAGGAATGTTTCAGGTGCTTTCAAAAGCGTTCCAGTGTGTTTCAGAGGGTTTCAGGAGCATTCTACGGGTTTTCAAATGGCTTTCAAAGAGTCCCATGGCTTTCCAGGGGCCCCATGAGCATTTCAGGGTAGTTCCAAGAGGTCCCAAGTTGTTTCAGGGCGTTCTATGGGATTCCATGGGGTCCCTAAAGCCTTCCAGAAGTGTTTCATGGGGTCACAGGGGCATTCCATGATTTGTCAAAGGGATCCCAGGGTGTTACCGAAGTTTTTACACGGTTGCAGGGGCGTTTCAAAGATGTAAGTCGTGTTTGAAACGTTTTCAGTCAACTAGAGCTCTCTTTGAGCTCATTTGAATGAATTGTCACTAAAATGATTAGCTGGCCACAACATATAAAAAAAAAATAGAAAAAACTTCCAACATTAGGATGAGCAGGTAAGGAAGCGTTTCAACATTTGGGTTCCAGGATTCCGATACAAATGTTCTAATTTTTTCTTAGAAAACGGAATTTAAATTCAAAAAGAAGTATAAGAAATAAGTGGATCTAGACGATTACTGGATATTTTTCAACGACAGTGAAAAACACGGAAAACAATTGAACAGAAAAAAAAATCAATACTAACCGTTTAACAATTGGTGAATTGCCCCAATTCCCTCTGGGTCATAACGCGCGGGGGAATTAGAACAGCCTTCTGATCTTTAAAATACCTAAGCAACGAGTCTCCGGGAGCGCATCTACTAGGAAGCCAAACAGTAGTATTAGGATGTTACGGAACCACGTATGCAAATTTTATCTAGGTCTAAATCTGTTATCTGATCGTTAACGTTACTAGATGTAGTGTTCCATTTTATCATAATAGGTTAACCTGGTCTCCGAGTCGGCTATTGGTAACCATACAAAACGACGCACACGCACTCTCATTTACAATAGAAATTTGAACATCAAAGCGTGTTCCTAGAGGTACACCTACTTACCGGACACACATAGAACACTTCCATCAAACTGCAACTTGTGTTACAAAAATGCTTCGATTCCAGTATGATTCACGGATTATAGTGAACACTATGTCGGCATAGGTTAGTTTCCTATACTTTCGTTCCATAAGTTGAGACATAATTGATAATGACAGTAAGGAAAAAGAACCGATGCATGAATTTCGGAATGTTAATGTATTAGGATATATTTCAATGAAATAAATAGCCTTATTGTTATTATATGAAAAATCACACAAATGCTTTTTATTCAATCCGAAAAATAAATATGATTGCTAACTTTGATGTTTAATAGGGATGCAACCGTTGTGCAGGATGCATCTGAGTATGATATGTGCTTTGGGTATGCGTGTGAGGCAGCATTCCGAGACCAACTCCCAATGGGGCTGGAGCCAGACTGTGATGTGGTGCGAGCGCAATTGGCTGTTGTATTTGCGGTTGTGTTTGGGGTGGAGGTGCTGACATCAGTGCTGCCGATGATGGCATTGTATTATGAATACGCATGTGATTGTTAAAGCTTTCGACGGATGTGAAAACCTTATGGCATTCGTTGCACTTGTAGTTTTCAGCGGTACGGTCGTTTAGATGAACTTTTTTCTTGTGCACCACCATGTCCCGATTCCGACCGAAGCTTTTGGCACAAATGTCACAGTGATAGTTTTTGATTCCAGAATGAGATACCATGTGACGGGCTAGGTCACCGGATGTGATGAAAGTTTTATTGCATGATGGACACATGTGATCCCTTTGATTGGAATGGATTTTCTTGTGGGCATGGAAATTTCCCAACGCAGAGAACTGCCTGCTACATATTTCACACTGATATGGTTTTTCTCCTGAAACACATGAATTGTTTTGTTAGACTAATCATTTGTTTTTATAAGTGGATGAATACAACCTGTATGCGTTCGTATGTGAATAGACAAATTGTGCTTCTGGGCGAACCGTCTGGAGCAGTAACTGCAAGCGAAAGGTTTCTCTCCACTGTGAGTTCTTGAAATTATTTAAAGGAAGGATTACGATTGTGATATTGCTTCTAGGATTGATGCCGAAGCATGTTCCTACCTTAAATGCATCTGCAACTGTGCTGCACATTTGAACGTTTTATGGCATTGATAACAAGTTTGTGGAATCTTTGGTACAGGTTTCGGACCACGCTTTTTGCGGTCTTCCGGTGGTTTGGGTTTGTATCTGCTGCGCCCACTTTTCTTCCTGTGAAATAATGGTTGATTAGAGTGTTTCATTGTTCGTTCAACTTGTTGTTTGATCATACTTTTTCGGTACTTTATGTTCTCCTTCATCAGACTTCTTCGCTGCGAGCAACCATGAATCATCAGTCATCGTTTCCTTGTCCAGGGCATTGGAATAGACTCCGGTCATCAATCCAATGTACTGTCTCAGTCTCATATCGGAATTTTCACACTGTTGTTTGAGGTGAAATGCAACTCCCAAACGGTACATGCAATTGTTGCATATTGTGGTTGGAAGACCATCATTTTTTGATACCTGCAATCACAATTGGTTCTTGTTGATCTGAATGGAAAAACTTCTGAATGAAAAACATCACCTTTATATTAGCGCACATCACCAACATGTCTGCGGGAGCCATCGCTACCAAATCCGTATTGAATATAGATGTGAAAACACCTTCTTCCAAACAAACGCGACATAATCTGCTGATATTGTAATCCATTCTCACTATGATCTAGAAATAATCAGTATTTCGTCGCCTGACCAAAAAACTCAATTATTGATGGGCCAATTACACTTTGTTTATGTTTTGGTACTCACCGAATGTTGGCTAACTGTGGGAGCCAGAATCGATGAAACTACTGACAGCCGAACAACGCGCGTAACCTAGTGAGTGGCGTGAGTGGACAGGCTGCATACTCGCACACCACCTCACTAGCAAGTGCACGTGCCTTCAAAAGCCGACCACATGTTGCATGCAAACTTGAAACCAAGGCAGCGACGGAAATCGAAAAAAACGTTTAATCGATAACCGTGCCGGAAGCGATCACTCTAGGCAACCGGAAAGTCTGTTTATCACTGACGCCAGTTTTCTTGTGTCACATCGAAAGCAAAGAACATTTGTCTAGCGGTTTATCATGAATTACGAAGAGAATCCAACTTCAATCAGCGTCCAGGCCGACGAATTCAATGCCTCGGTCGTGGATCAATCGGGAGTGCTGGAGAAAGATCATCCATTGTTGGAGAGGTTCCAAGCAGCCTTGAAGGCTCATTTGCTCAGGGTGAAAGATCAACTTGAGGAGGAGATTGCTGAGCTGGATCATCGGCTGGAGCAAAATGAGAAGGAATCCGAAGAGGTCGGTGCCCGGTTGTATGATCTGCAGGAAGAGATCGACAGCCAGAAGGAATTGCTGGACATCTACAACAAGGAGATCATGGAGGTATCAACTAGAAGGCAAGTTGCCGAGCAAGCAGCATCGGAGTACAGAAAGGAATACGACGATCAAAATCGAAAGTATAAGGAGTTCAAGAAGGTCTACAACGAACATCTTCAAGAGTTGGATAACTTGACTGCACTAGAAGCGGAATTTTCCAAATGGGATAAAGAAATAAAGGATGAGATTGCGGTTGCTAAGAGAGTTGCCAGTAAGGATGCGAAGGATCAACTGGCTGCTTCCGAGGAGAAACGCAAGAAGGACTTGCTGGTGTTTAACCTGGATGTTGAGGTACGCAGGAAGGAACGGGAATTGGAAGGCATCGACGATCAAATCAAGGAGCAGGAAGGTGCCACGGAGCAAATAAACCGGAGCTTGGCAGATGCCAATTCGGATCTGGAAGCATTGCAGCACGAGCATAAACGACTGTTCCAGTCTTGGGGAGAGGTTATAGTTGCTATTCAGCAACGAGACAGAGTGTTGTCCAAGACGAAAGACGATTTGGAGTAGGATCTTGTGCAACTTATGTGAAGCAACGTTTTATTGATATATGTTTGTTACAGGGGCGTCTATGAGGAACATAAGGTGATCAAGAGTAAGACGGATATTACCAAAAAGACTGTTGCGAAGGAAATGGAGCAAAACGAAAAGCTATCGGGCTTCAAAGCCCGTATTCAGGGGGATATTCATGTACTGGAAAAGCAAGGTCTGTAGAAAAAATTCACGATCGTAAACATTCCATTAACATTCATATTTTTCGAGTCCAGTTAACAAGGAACAGGAAGAAGAGGATAAACTTTCCCGTGAACTTGACCACTACGCCTTGATCTTGGAACAAACGGAAGCAGATATGTTGAAAGCTCAACAGGAGGGTCTGCTAATCGAGAACCATCTGAAATCATTGCGCCAAACTTTGAACAAGCAGAACCAGAAGAAATTTGAACTTGAGGAGCAGATTCTGGAGCTGCTACAGGATCAGATTACCACTGATAAGGCTGGGGAGGCACAAGGCAAGACACTTCGAGAAACACAGGAGAAACGTCGCGAGCTGGAGATTGCCATGTCTGATACGGAGAATCAGCTTTCGATCGTATTGTTGGATTTGGAAAAGTGGCGCGGAGTCGTTGAGCGATCCAAAGCTGAGGTGCAAAAAATGAAGGTAAAGGTGTCGCAATTTTGAGAGGACTTCTAGAATTATAGATTTACCATATCTTCGTAGACTGAGCATGACTCGATGGACGCTGAGGCAAGGAAATACGACGATGAAATTAAAACTATCAAGGAAATAATTTCGGCGAAGCTGCGAAAATTGGACGGCCTGAATCGCCAACTGGAACAACTGATCACCCAGGCTGGGGGACAAGAGCTCAATCCAGATGAGCTGAAGTTGCTTGACGTGCAGCAAGACATACTGGAATTGGATGCGAAGATTAAGGAGGCGCAAGAAACTTGGCTGAAGCTACAAAACAGCGTTGTGAATCTCTCGGAGAAGCGTGTTCAACAGTTGAATGAAATCAACTATTCCAGAAAGAGTAAGTGCTTATCTAGTGTTTCCATGTTCCATGTTACCATATTGATTTTCTTTTCAATAGAATTGTTGTTAGTTGAGCAGAAGGCTATCAAGATCGAAACCCGTTTGGAGGAAGTTGTCAATGAAAATCGGGAAATTGTACGCTCATTGTCGGCACTTAATTCCCGCCTGGACGCCGTCAGCTTGGAGTTGTTCAAAACTAAGAAAGTCCATGAGAAAGAAGAAATGGAATGTGAAATTTCTCATCAACAAACCACAGAACGCTTGAAGGAAGCCGAGATGTCCATTCTAAATCTTGAACAAGATCTCAAGGATTTGGGTAAGGAGATTGAAGACTGCAAGCAGGAGGTATTGGAAAAGCATCGTGAAGCGTTATCCTGGGAAACAAAATACAAAATGTCCGCTGAAGCAAAGAAGTTCAAAGAAGAAGAATCCGCCCAAAACAGTGAGATAGGGATCATGAAGGCTGAGATTCATCGCATGCAAGTACGCTATGCCCAACTTAAACGAATGCAGGAAAAATTGGTCACGGACCTGGAGAACACGGTTCACCACAGGGAGCACATCTACGATACAGTCAACGCTAGAGAGAAGGTCTATGGAAGCAAATTTAAATCCCGTTCCACGATGCAGCATAAAATCAACGAGTTAAAG
Organism: Aedes albopictus; assembly: GCF_035046485.1. Lineage (NCBI taxonomy): Eukaryota > Metazoa > Arthropoda > Insecta > Diptera > Culicidae > Aedes > Aedes albopictus. The sequence continues at coordinate 29,255 of NW_026917144.1, forward strand.
AATAAATTGAAAGTTGTATTTGGTGAAATATCTGATGCGGAGAAAAACTTGATTGAAATTGATACTGCCCAGAAACTTTTGCAAGCGGAAATAGAAAACAAGAAGCAGCAGATTGAAGAAGAGAGAATCCAAACCAGCTTGATAAGAGCTGAAGTTGAACAAGCCACGCTTTTAAAGCAAGAGGTATGATAAAAACGTGTCTTTTCGTACCGGTTTTCATGATGTTTCTCGTTTCAGAACTTGGATTACATCGTTCGTCATCAGTACCGAGCCAGGCGTTACCGGGCCTTTGCAAATGCTACCCATCTTCCTAAGTTCCGTAACGAAATACTGATTCAAGCGGATTTGCAACGTCAACGAGAGATCAATGAAACGATTGTTGGGATCGTTGAAAATTTGATTCTGGATTTTCCGAATCAAAAGTTTAATCTGTCCAAAATATTGCAAACTTTGAAGTAATTCTATCAACGGCTTTGAAATAATTGGTGTGGTGTGATGTTTCGGATTTAGAATTGAGTGGTGTGAACTTTTAAAAATAATTTAATAGAAGTTTATTTTCGATCAACAATACATTAAAGACACTGAGGTTTTTCTTCTAATACATAACGACAAAGGCACTACATACTAATCTAGGAATGGAAATCTTTTACAGTACTCTTGGTTGGAACTTTGCAGGTATTCGTTAAGTTTAGCGTAGTAATAACCACCATCTTCGTTGAGGTGTAAATCATGTGCCAGTTCATCCATTTCCGCGCAGCAAACCGCTTCACTAAACGCCCCAAGGAAGCTCAGAAACCGGAAGGTGTTTTGTTTGATGTTCAGAATGTGGTGATCATGTTGTTCGTGATGTCGTTTGTTCAGCGTCACTTTGACTGCTCCAGCAGGTTGTTGTACCATTAGCAGGGGTTCTCTCGGATTCAGTTCCACGCTTAAGCTGGGTTCGTCAAACATTTTTAACACGTACGACACAACTAGGAAGCAAACGGCATTCATTGGAAACGCTCGCAGCAAAGTTGATGCGAGTCCTCGGGATATAAATGCGAGACCCTCTTCAGCGTGACTTTTCCGCAGGCAGTCTACGATTCCTTTGTACTGTGGTTTACCGGACATGCCGTCCGCTTGCAGTCTTGACTTCACTACATCTATGGGAAACGTGAATAGCCAAGATATGGTTCCGGCTAGCCCACCGGCCATCAAGATGACGAAAGGCGATGGATTCGCTACCGAACGCACCATCAGTTCATAGGCCACAAAGTAGCTGGAGAATCCGGGCATATCGCGAGCTGCTGTGATTCCTAATCCACGAAACAGTCCACGGTATCCCTCGGTTCGCCAAATGTGGCGTGAACAATCCATCGGCCCTTTATACTTGAAAGCTCCCTTCGGTAGATTCTCCTGCAACTGTAGTCTTGTCTTGATCAACTCCATCGGAGAGCAAATGAAGCTCTGGGCAAATCCCGCTGCATTTCCGGCCAAAAAGTGCGAGTACAGCGAATCGGGATTCGCAGTTCGCCGTTGGACATTTCCGTAAACTCCAAACACGATAGCATTGACTGCAGCTACACCTGCCATCGGGCTGGACATTCCACGGTAGAGCCCACGAACACTCTCTTTGGCGATGATTTTGCGGAAACAATCGAGCGTCCCCTTGTACAGTGGATTCCGGTAGTCCTGGGTTTGCAGGTGGACTTTGACCGTATCGAAAGGGTAGCCAACAATGACGCCGGCACATCCTAAAAGTTAGGGAGAGGGTCTTATCAGTGTTTTATTTTGGTAAAGAACGTAACACCTAACAAAAAATGTCGTGTCGTTTGTAATGTTTGTTGACATGGATGAAATAATGGTAAATATTTTGATCACATTTCTAGATTTCTGCCATGTTTTAAATAACGTCCCGGTTGTTAGTGCTAAACATACCCTACGTAATTATCATGCATCCAATAATGGTGATGACACGCAAGCAGTTGCCGTTGATGATCATGACTCCCCTCGAACAGTACACCAGACGCGATAGCTTCATCGCAATGGTGATCTCTCCTCCATCTCGGTCAAACATACTGATCTGAGGAAAAATGGCGATGGGAGAAACTAAAACCTTGGCTCCGAGTTTGCACTCTGAATGTGCCAATGGGCCCAGTCCTATCCCGCTCTGCGCAGTTTGTGCTCCTTGTTATCAATCCTGTTGTTAGTCCCAGCCTGATAGCCTGATAGCATTGGTTAACCTTTGACAATGGTAACCTGATTTATAGTGGGATAGATGATTCCCTCAGCATTATCAACCTTGTGGACAACAATAACAAAACAATATGTGTATGAGAGCTCGCTCCTGTGATGGCAATGGGATGGTTGAAACGTGAGACTTCAAACTCTGATAATGGCCAGGATGGTTGGGAACAGCACCGAAGAAAGGCAAAAATACATGCAATGCCAACGGCATACCTCCAAGACATCCCGCAGCAAAGTCGAGTGCCATTTTAGTCGGTTGGTGGTACTAATTTATTGCTTCGGTGGTTAAAGACTTGATAAGTAATGCGTGCGTGTACTGCGGAGTACTCTGATAGCCTCTGACAGGGGGGCACGTTGACGTCGTTAGCAGCGGAAAAGTTCGAAAATGAACGTTTCCGATCGGGTAAACGATCACAAAGATGAAAATTGGGGTGGTGGTTCGAAGCTTGATGGTCCACAGCTCCGAGTGTCTGACCACCGGTTGATTGACAAACTTGGTTGTCCTTACGATCTGCCCAGGATGGTGGTTGGCGATCTAAAAATAAATCGAACGAGATAAGGAAAAATACAGTTTATTGTTTCTGTTTTACATAAACATATGTTTATTGAAGAAAACAAACGTGGCTTGATTTTTTTTTTGTATTTTGTATATAGGTAAGTTATTTCGAGAAGGTTATGATGGTGTTTATAACCTTCTCGAAATAAAGCCGAAATAATAACATCTTGGTTTTTAACGGTTCTCAAAATCTCTTGAAAACTAATTGGTTAACAAGATGTTGCTTGGATTCAATACTAGTGCAGTCGCTGTTTGATCAGCGTTCGATTAAAAACGTACGTCCCGAGCGTACGTCCATTTCTCGTACAGGTTCTGGAATCCAGCGGCTTAATATAAAACATGCGTTCCTTCATCGAAAGCTATTCCTGAGATAGCAGCCCCTCTACGGTACATAAGGGACCTTAGCACAATAAGAAATCGTTCCGGAACGTAATAACCCGTTATCTTGTTGAAGCAACCAAAAGTGAAAAATTACGAGTCGATGTAGCTGTAGCTTCGAAGTATTGGAATTTGAAATGTAATTATTCTAATCGAGCAGGTAAACTAGAACGACTTGTCAATGAGTTAAGCCGTATGAAGCCTGAGATGCTAGGATTAATCAAAGTCCGTTGACCGAGTGATGATTTCACGGATATATGAAAATTATTTGGGTCATATTGGCGTTTGCCGAATACAGAGATTGATTCCTTTTTATGTGGGGAGCAAGCATAGTGCCGACATTTCATCCGATTACCAGAAAATCAGGTGTCGATTACGCACACGCAGATTTAAATAAAGACGCTGTCACGGAAAGGTCCATTGTAAATGAGTTGACCATCATCAGGAACAAGAAAAATAAGTGGATGACAGATGACACTTAAAGATAGAAAGACAAGCAAAGGGACACCAAACCTAAATTTAAGGACAGACTTGTTAGAATCCCAAAATGGCCGCCACAATGGCCTACTTTTGCACCTACTCACGATTTCGAAAGCACAAATCTCTTCGTAAACAAAACCAGCGCACCTGAGCTTCTTATTTTAAGCTTATTACAAGTGAGCAAGAACAGAATAATAATATGCACTGTTGTTTGAAGCTTGCTTCTTGAGATTTGTGCGTTTGAAGTTCTGATGCACTGAGGAAGCGGGATTTCAATACGTTTGTCCTTAAGGTTTAAGCAAGTGAAAGCACGAGGATCCAAACGAACAACCAGTTAGCGCTATTCGGTTCTAGAAAAGAAGACTAACATAGACGGGAAAAAGAGCATTGGTGGAATCCATAGCAGACGAAGGTGAGAATGTCTCAACTACCGGTGATAATCGTCTCCTCTTGGATAAAATATGTAAAATAGACCCCTAAATTACCATAGTTGGACTTAAGAATCATTTACACTCTCTGATTTGAGTGATTTGAGCATTTGTTTACCATTCTTTTTACGCGGAAATAAAAAAATGGATTTCGGTGCTTAACCGGTTAACGCCCAAGGTGTCTCACAATTTAAATCTTCAAAAAAATTTGTTATCAAAGGTCAAGTTCCAATAAAATAAGCATGATTTGATGAAAAAAAATGGAAGTCTATGGTGTAGTTCCAAAAAAATTCTTCATTGCAGGTCCTCAATATCTGATAATTTTCTTGAGTTCTACTTCAGCACAACTTCTACGCTATCGTTATATTCTGATTCGTATGGATAAAATGCATCTCTAAACAAGTGAGAGAGATGATAACCACTCAAAAAGAATAGAAAAAGGACTTATCAATTGGGGCAGAAATATAACCCGATAAACGCCTAAAAGTATGCAATGCATGGTTCTTGTTATTTCATGTACTTTCGACTGCAGTGTTCAACATTTCTCATTTTCTTTAACAAATCAAATAAAGAGAGCTCACTATGTGTGGCATAAGCAAACGTTAAAATACTTTAGAAGTTAGATTTTACACAGAAAATTATTTCTAATAAAGTAATTGTTTTTTTTTCCTTCAGCACCCCACAAACTCTCTTTACGTACTCACCATACGTAAACTTTTCAGAAGTTTTTTTATATTTAAAAAAGAAAATCGTGTTAAGTAATGTTCCATTTAATTTAAATCCTTTGACAGATACCTATTTCGACCTCAACTATATGGTCGTCTTCGGTGTCTCGTATTTACAGGTATTCTACTAACACGCCCAGGTTCATCATCATTCCATGTTTTGATATAAAATTTCAACCAGATATACTCAGAAATCCCGGGAGGAATTGCTGTATAAATACCGAGCGAGGATCCCGGCTCATAGAAAGAATTCCATAAGGATTCTCTGAATATGTTTCGACAGAACACTTTGAAAGTATACTAAAATGAATCTGTGAAGTAATTCCAGCAGAAATCCATGAAAGAACGATGGGTAAAATTTCTGAAAGAATCCTTTCAGGATTTCTTAAAGGAAGCAATTCTGGCAGAAATCTCCAAACTGAAGGAATCCCGTAAAGAATACCTGATGGAATCGTTAGAGAGATCATGACAGAAATACCGGCCAGAAGCTGAGCAGACAATCAGACATTCCGGCAAGAACCATAGAAGATGTCTCTATGATCTAGGGTTGCCTGAAAACAATCTCGGAAGAAACATATATTTTTTCATTTTTTTTTTCGGGTGGGATCCCTTAAGGAATAACAGCAGGAATCATGGAAGGAATCTTTGAAGGAATTCCAGCACAAATCCCTGAAAGAATACAGAAAAGAATAACTAACATAATCCTTTCAGGACTTTCCAAAACAACGCTTGCAAAAATCCCTGAAGAGAACTCCGGAGCAATCCATACAGCAATCTCGGAAGCAATATCTGAAGGAATCTCGGGAATAAACCTGAGATGATTCTCGGAAGGAATGCATGAAGAAATCCTGGAAAGAATTCCTGAAGGTATCTCAAAAAAGAACCTCAGCTCTTCCAATCTCATCTGAATTCTTCACCCTATTCTCTAGCCTCTACCTTACTGTCTTCTTTTCCCTCTATTCCAACTCTCTATCCTACGCTCTATCATAACCTTCAACCCTACCATCTGCCCTACCCTCTAAACTATCCTCTACTATAACCACTGCCATATCCTTTACCGTACCCTCTAGTTTATATTGTGCATAATCGTACCGTCTACCCTGTTGTCTACCCTAACATTTTTCCTACCCTCAAACCTACTCTCTATTCTACCCTTCTCCCTACCGTCTACCATATCCTCTACCTTAACCTTCTACTCCACTCCCTCTACTCTATCATTCACCCAAACCCTCTACCCGACCGTCTGCTCCACCTTTTATCCAACCCGCTACCCTACCATCTACCCTTTAGATACGCATATTGCATGGTATAATAGCTCAAACTAGCATTCCGTTGCCACTAACTTGGGTATGGTCCGCCATCTTGGGTTTCGAAATGGTGTCGAATATTCATTTTTGAGTTCTACTCATGAAGCCCGATCGATAGATACCCACATTGCATGGTTTCATAGCTCAAACTCTCATTCTGTGGCCGCCATATTGGATATGGGCCACCATCTTGGATTTCTAAACAGAGTCAATTATCGGTTTTTGACTTCTACTCATGAAGCCCAATCGATTGATACCCATATTGCATAGTATCATAGCTCAAACTACCATTCCGTGGCCGCCATCTTGGATATAGTTCGCCATCTTGCATGGTATCATAGCTCAAACTACCATTCCATGGGTGCCATCTTGGATATGGTCCGCCATCTTTGATTTCGAAATAGGGTCAAATATCGATTTTTGACTTCTACTCATGAAACCCGATCGATCCATACCCATATTGCATGGTATTATAGGTCAAACTACCATTCCGTGGCCGCCATCTTGGATATGGTCCGCCATCTTGGATTTCAAAATGGCGTTAAATATCGATTTTTTACTTCTACTCATCATGCCCGATCGATCGATACTCATATTGCAAGGTATTATACAGGGGATACTCAAAATAACTGAGACAGGTAAAATTTTCACTTTTCAAAAAATGTTCAACTAGCTGTAACTTTTCGAAAAAGGCATCAAATATTCTCAAATTTTGACTGTAAGTTCATCAACTAGTTGTGTATCAGTGGTCAAAATTTGGAAAAGATCGGGCTATTCCACACGAAGTTATAAAAGTTCTAGAAAAAGGTATAATTATTCGATAGCCAAATTTGAGCTGTTATATCTCGGAATTCAATGAACCGAATGCAATGAAATTTTGATCATTTATTACTCATATAATGAGCTATTGAAAACTTTTGACTAATCTTAAAATTCTTTACACGAAAGAAATTTATAACGATTAGATTATTTTTCTAATATAACACCAATTTATCCAAAACTTCATCATCGTTTCAAAATTCGAGGTAGTGATTATAGTTCATTTAAATTCCCTCTAATTGACTTGAACAAATTTATGTTTCAAAGGAAAGCAACCAAATAGCCGGCATTAAATTGAAAAAATAATGGGATGCATATGAAAAATAGATAAATTTACTAAAAAAACATATAATAAATGAAATCGCTATAACTTTTTATCTTATTAATAATTTCAAATTAAGTGAACTGTTTTTCAAAGTTCGTTATATAAGTCATAAATGATCAAAATTTCATTGCATTCGATTCATTGAATCCAGAGATATAACAGCTCAAAGTTAACTATCGGATAATAATACCTTTTTCTAGAATCTTCATAACTTCGTGTAGAATGGCCCGATCTTTTCCAAATTTTAACCACTGATACACAAGTAGTAGATGAACTTACAGTCAAAATTTGAGAATATTCGATGCCCTTTTCAAAAAGTTACAGCGAGTTGAACATTTTTTGAAAAGTGAAAATTTTACCTGTCCCAGTTATTTTGAGTATCCCCTGTAGATCAAACTACTATTCCGTGGCCGCCATCTTGAATATGGTCCGCCATCTTGGATTTCAAAATGGCGTAAAATATCGAGTTTTAACTTCTTCTCATCAAGCCCGATCGATAGATACCCATATTGCATGCCATTTCATGGCCGCCATATTGGATATGGTCCGCCATCTTTGATTTCAAAATGGCGTCGGATATTCATTTTTGAGTTCTACTTGTGAAGCCCGATCGATAGATACCCATATTGCATAGTATGCGAAGCAGCATTGTCGTTAAAAATCATATATTCTGGAGTTTTGACCGCCATCTTGGAACCTAAGCTGCCATCTTGAATTTAAATATCCTTGCTACCACCTCCACATCCAGGAATGTGTGATTAACGACTCTGCCAAAGAAATGAACTGTAAATTATTAATCATTGTCAAGATTCCAGGGAAATAACTTTTTTTTCGCATTGGAAATGATGCTCACAGATCGGACAATGTGCGTGCATTCTTTGCAGCATCGTTTACGCCACCTAGTGAACCAGTCACATACTAAATTGTCCACTATGAGCAAGGTATGGGTGTGGAGAACATCTTCTCTGAAGAAAGTATTCTAAAATTTTGCATAATTCTGGAGATATTCACATCCAAAGGACTGTCCTATTTATAGGACGCTGGGCGTTCGGGGCATCTTTCCTATAAATAGGACGCTGGGCGGATATGGGTTAAACAAGGCGCATCGGGCTATCCTCGCATAGAACAGAATATGCCTAGTATAACTTGATTTATGTACCTATTGTGAACAATTTTGTGTCACCAGAACCTGATAGCAGTACATATTATGTATTCCCGTATGTGTGGATTTAAGATGTCGGTTTTGAAGTATACCCGATTATTTTTTGCACGGGTCTGAATTTTGCTATAACTCAGTCAATTTTGAACCGATTCTCATAAAATTTTGTTCACTTGTAGACACGATTACAGTTGACTCTCTACATCTTGATACTGAAAGGACCATCGAGATAGGGTGAGATTGAATTTAAGAACCAATTTGGAATGCGCACTAGATTGAAAAATCGTCCGTAACTAGGAAAACCATCAACAAACAGATGCCACTTTGCCTTCCCAGAATGTTTTGCACCTAAGGCCAGTAGTACACAGGGTCAAATATTTGACAAGGAAAGAACTCAAGAAACAACATCAGTTTGACACTAATGAAAATTCGATCGAGTCAAACAAGATGTTTGAGCATTGGTTTCTTTTTGGACAAATATTTGACCCTGTGTACTAGCAGCTTAAGAAACGAATTCTAGCAACCTGTAAAAACGGGAATATCGACATATGGAGAGAAAATCTAGAACAAAAACGAACGAGATCGCATCGAGATAGAGATATATCGAGATAAGGAGATAACGACATGAAGAAAGGTAAAATGTATGCAGACTGAAGGGACCGACCAAACCATCGAGATAGGGAGAGATATCGAGATGTAGAACATCGACATGTGGAGAGTCGACTGTAGTACTATCCGTGTACAAAAAATCAAGTCAATTGATTCAAAATTGACTGAGTTATAGCGAAAAAACGACCCGTGCAAAAAAAGAATCGGATGTATAATTCTAGATGTTGCCATAGTTGCCCTGGTGATCAGTGTGGAAAACCTCCCTCGAGTTCGATAAGTTGCAGTTTCACATTTACGTAAATGATTCCGGAACAAGGCACTATCTAATACCGTGTCTGACACGTGCATCATCTGTTTCTGGACTTGGTATTATTGAACACGGCGTGTTATGGAAGCATTTATCTTGAAAGAACATTCGAAATGCAGACAAACTATCCTACCTGACCGCAGGGAATATGACTACCCAGCCTGCCTGCCGGGGCTGGGATCGAACCCATGACCACCCACTTATGAAGTGAACGTACAGCCACTACGCCACGAGCCCCGGCTTCTATCTGATTTGTTTACTATCTGATTTGTCGATATGATTTGGGCGAAAACGTGCAAACATGCCACTCAAAACACAACCACAAATCACATAGTGTAAATGAGCCTCAATATACCTAGCATCAGTGAAAAGAAAATACATTATTACTTCAAAATTTACGTCAAAATTTGAGCCTTATTCGTATGATCGTCGTTTGTCAGACTAATTATGCACTACTGTTACAGAGAACAGACATCTATGCTCAGTTACAAAACTGTGTAAGGAACTTAACGGTCATTTGAAATGGCAACACAAGTGGCAACATCGCACAGTGGCTGGAAGCCGGACAAAACCTCAAAAATCGACTTCAATATTTTATTTTTCTAATATTTTTCTTCCATTATAGATACTTCAACTAAGAAAACCCCAAATTTTCATGTCATTTGGTCGAAAATTGCGTCTTGTAGATTTTTTCAAAGTTGAAGTTTTATGTGCTACAATATTAGTATTTATATTGTCTTTATTTTATGAGCTTCCTTCATGAGTTCGTTGTAAAAGTTAGGAAAATTTGAATAGTATGACAATATTTTTTGTGTTTTTGGGTATGAATAACCATTACATTTCGAGGATTGTTTTGTATTCAATCACAAAATTATTATGTTTCTACAATATGCAAACATGTTGACTTTTATGAAATTTTGGAGAAAATCTTCGTATTAAAGAGATCCAGTACTTGTTTAGGTAACACCAGAAAACAACGCCGTATCCCGCATCTGACGTGCAATTTTGTTTAGTTTCTGGCTATATAGGTCACTGTTTGCGCATTTTTGCGCTAAGCTCGAAAAAATATTTTTTTTTCTATCAGGTCACAATGGAGCCGCATGATTACGGAGGAAGTGATATTATTTTTTGAATTATATTTTATCTTCACATAATTCAAATTGACTTCAGAATACTAACAATTTAGTGTAATTTTTATTCTTGTAAGAGACTTTCACCAAGTCAGATGGTCATAAGGGGGGGGGGGGGGGGTCTGTTTGATAATGTAATGGCCACAGCTTTAACATTTTTTTATTTATTTTTTTTAAATTTTTTTTTTGACAGAAAAACACAAAAAGGTGGGTGCTTCAGTAAGCTGGAGAGGAAAGGAGTAATGCTAAGTATGAATAAGCCTTTATTTTCTTAGACATTAACCACATATTGCTTCACCAGATACAACTAACTCTTTTAACCTTCAGAACAAAAGAAAGACTAAAACAACCGTGAAAAACATGTAAAAATAACTACAAACCATTGCTCATTGATTTTCTTAAAGTGGTCGTTTCTTCGATTTATCTTAATCGTAAGAATTGCTCAACAACCTTGGAAGCAATCTCTTCACGAACTTCTATATATAGTGACACAAATTCGTCGACATCTACGTGTTTCTTTTCTACACGCACATCGCTACAGTTCAAAGCAACAATCATCTATAAAATATAAAGGAACTCCCTAAACGGCGTTAAATGCTACGTTAAATATTTTTATGCGTAAACGTCGCGATCACCAAGGCAATCTTTGAATATTTTAATCTCAATTTTATGGAACGAACATTTTTCGCTTTTTAGTGAAACCCCCTATATTGTTTTTTTAAACTTGAAGTTTTATTGTATGTTATTCATGTAGTTTCGTTAAACACATTTCTACTGAACTACACACAGAGTGATAAAGCTTTTGAAAATATTTGCTGGAACTCAACTGTTCATAAATATGATTACCAATCTCTGATGATTGTTTATCAAAAACTCCCTTCAATATTGTGAATATGAATTGCCAATTCTTTATAGATAAGGTTGTTTCGATTGCTTCGACAAGTGATAGCAGGGATTGATGTACCTTACAACCCAAACTCGGAAGTTGTTGAAACGAGATTGATAAAAAGCAGTTCAAATTTTACGCAGTTCACTATATTAGACTATCTGACCCCATAACGATTGAATTAACATATCTCCGTGCACCCACCGCAAAATGTCACGTGGGCAGTCCCTAAAAATATACCACGTCTTGTCAGCCAACATTGGTGTGTATCTGAATTGATCCATTGAAAGAAAACGTAGATAAACGATTTTTGCTAATGATTTATGTAGTTTTGAAGATTTTGGACCACCCTAACAGCAACAAATACACAATAGTATTTTTTTTCAATACCAATACATGATTTAAGAATCCCAAAATTAAAACGTTAATCAAAACCTACGTTCAAAAAGCACATCGTGATAGCTTATTATCGATTATATTTACATGCTTTCCATAATCAGCAGATTTCAAAATTTTGAACCATCCTAATATAGTAAAATCAAAATATATGATAAGTTCCATGTCAGAAATAAATTTAGGGAACTAAAATCATAATAACCTGTGAATTTTAGCAATTTCGGTTAACATTTGAGGTTTTGTCCGACTTTTGTATGGAAGCCCACCACTGTGCATCGTGGTGGCGCTGCTATCGCAAAGTTCCCACGCTGTTGTCGGTGCTGAATATAAAACTTATCCAGATATGCGTACTTACCACTGACTATACCAACTTGCCGCATAGTTGAGGCCAGTGTGTAAAAAATTTGAAGGTTGAAAGTGAAAATTGACATTCTCAATTTTTTCATTCGTGTTTGGCCACATTCATTGTCAGCAGAATGCCTCTCTTTTTTCATTCAATTCTCTGTCACGAATATTTTTTCGCACGTCGTAAAATGTCCAATTCCTATTAAGTGACGCACAATTCGACTTAACGGACGCATAGAGCAGTTAATTAGAATTGTAATTAACTACTATACACAAGTTTTGAGGTGATTGGAAGAATAATCGTGAGTTACGGTCTAGTTATATTTCTCAGTGAAAACTGTCAGTGACAGAAAAATGAGTGAATAAGTGGGAAAATTCATTCAACAAAATGAATTTTATTTTGATCCCTCAGTTGAGAATCTTCAAAATTCACATTGAATTTCACTCACTGAAAATGAAAATTTTAAACTCTGGTTGAGGCTAATGTTGCCAACGTTAAAACATGGACCCTTACACAGCTTTAGAGAAAATTTTCTATAGGCTTGAATGTCTGTTCTCTAGGCTACAGTGCACATTAATTGTATATACCAATTACACCAGTCCCCTGGAATCATAACGTACATACCTAAGGAGATGGCACCATAGGAATCGTCAATATTTGTATCAGTCACGTAAACATTACGGCTAGTACACAATGCATTCGACGTCAGATTGATGACGGCCAAATATTATTCCATGTGCGATGTATGGTTGAGAATCTAGTGTGTCTTACTGCTATTTGCCCAATTAAGGAAAATTTCAGGCCTGAGGTATTTATTGAATAGAGGTTGGTGTGAATGAACGGCAGAAGGAACAGAAAAGAAGTTCAGAGATTCAAACCTATTGGGTGTGTAAGGGTTTCGGGGCAGTGGCTGGTATTTTGGGCATTTTAATCCAGCTGATTTATTTTAGCGTTAGCGTTAGCGTAGGTACGGTATATTTCGTAGATTGGATACTAACAACATTCATGTACCTTTTGCTAATCTTGCTCGGATTGCTTTTCGGAACAAGGCCGGGGAGTTAACTTCGCTCCAATCTTATGCAAGAATACCAAAAGCACAAATGTCATTATTCCCGGCCACGCCCATCTTTACCGTAACTTGGGATAGGGGAAGGAAGTGTTGATGTAGCACTTATTTAAGAGGCCTCCGACTCAGTGACACTCCCATAAGTACTACGGAGTGGGTGGTTGGGAGATGTATTATGTAGGTCAAGGATTCGCCTGAAAAGCTGGCGATGGACCCACGGCCAGGCTTGACAGAAACTCCCTCGCGAGAAAATGAGGAAGCGATTTTGGCGATTTTCTGAGGAGTGAAAATAAAACTCAGAAATCACAACGCAAATCCTCAACAGCACCGAGCGCGAGCTTGCCGCGCAGCGAGGAGTTCGTCCAACACTCATAATAGCTTGTTGTGTTTCTCACGTCCACTCACACTCAAAAAGCTCTCGCGAGTTCCACTCCCATACAAAGAAAGACTCTCGAGGCAAAAATCGCACTCAAAAACCCGAAATAATCATCGGCTTTTTTTTCGTTCCTCTCTTCCTCGCTCAGATTTTATTGCCTCTCTGTTTGGGGTTCGTTCGCTCCCTCGCGACGAGGCAAAAGCAAAACACCGCTCCAGAGCGTGTTGCAAAACTCTTTTGATTTAGAGGAGGATTATCAAGCCTGCCCACGGCATTGGTTGTTTACTTGGTAAAAATTTAATCTTCTGAAAGCCGGCAATCAAAAGAGATTTTGTTTTCTATTTATTGTTTAAATAATTATGTTTCTGCTCAGTGAGAGGCCCGCGCAGAACCGATCCCTCCAGGGTCATCGGAACATTTCAGTAAATGTGAAACGCGTGAAAAAACAGAAAAAAAAGTTGGCGATCCGAGAAAAAAAAATCTTCAATTTACATAAAAAAAAACACGAAAACAAAAAAAAAAACATCTCAATTAATTTGAAAAAAAAAACGCGTAAAACGAGTTGAACGAAAGTGAATTCAGAAGATATTGTTTTTTTTCTATTAATTGTATAAATAAGTATGTTTCGGCTCAGTTCGAGGCACAAGCAGAAGCGACCCCTCCAGGGTCATCGGAACTTTGCAATAAATATTTAAGACGCGAGGAAAAAATGGCGACTCGAGAAATAACAAAATAGGTAAAAGAAAAGAAAAAAAACGCGTTAAACAACAACAAAAAACATCTCATCACCTAAAAAAAAAACAAGGTCGCGTAAAACGAGTAAAAAAGTTGGCGATCCGAAAAAAACACAATTTTTCTAAAAAAAAAACATCCACACCCGCGACATTACGACACTCGGCTCGAAGAAAAACGACGCGGACAACGTGGTCTACCCGCCACCGAATGATAAAAAATAAGAAGGATGTTTCGTCGTCCCGACTGCAGGGTTGCCCGCTTGTGCATCTGAATCCTGCTGAAATAAATGGTTTATCAACAATAAAAAACATAATACAAAAAAACAAAGACCAAATTGTGATCTTGGAATTTTCCTGCATTTGAATTAACAAAGCTAAAAAATTACAAGATCAAAATTTGTTATGGTAGATCATACGCCGCAACGCACCATTATAAGGTGATCTACCCACGTTACGGGGCTTTAATCCAGCTGATTTAGTTTTGCGCAGTTAGTCATTACTATAGGCTCATCACATATAAGAAAATTAGTAAATTGCCTAAAAGATATTTTGGAAAACTCGGTGGGCGTAAAGTGGGTGGCAGCGTCTAAAAGGAGACCAGACTGTATCTGGTAACGTCGTATGAGAATACACATCAAAGTATAAGAAGCATGATTACATTTCGTAACAAACGTCATTCTAATGTTTGATTGCGATGAAGTTATCCGCAGAACAAACTCACAAAGTGTCAAATAATTTCGCTTAATTATGTATTGCTGGTATGTGCTTGGTGAAAAAGTCACTCATAAATCACATTGACAATAATTATAATTTGTTCTTCAATGTTATTTAGTCGCATAAGATGATATGTTGCATCGCAATAATGCACATGGTGAATCGTATACGATAATGGTGCAAGACATGCAGCGTTATTATTGTCGCTCAGTTTGATCTTGGCTTTTGTACGCATAAAGTACCTTTGTTTCATCTTATGCAATGTAAGCTTACCTATAGCATGGTCGTTAACCCGGGAGCGGTCGCGTCGTGTACTGAGTACACGCACCATGAAAAATGCACGCTTGTGGTACACAGCGTGAGCACGGCGTCGCTGCAGGTAGTCAAAGACGCGACTGCTAAAGGGTTAACTTTATTATACTTGTTATTATACATGCAAATCAGTTGTATCCTGTTCATCCAGATCTCGCCGGGACTGCGATTATGTGGCGTACTCTTCAACTTTGCTCTGCGACAAGCAAGCCGAGCTCAACAGCCGGAGTAGGATTCTAACGAATGTTCGCCAAAATGAAGTACATGCTGGCACCAAACATATCAGGATTTGTCAAGAAAGTAGTATCACGATATATGAGAATACTTCCGAGATAGTAAAAAGGAATTCGCATCTTTACCCACTACTGACAACAACGTGAGTCGTGAAATCGAAAGGCGCATCAATTACTTTCGCAATCTACCAAACCAAAATCGGTGATCTTCTGGGCCTAGGAGAACACGAGACATGCGACTCAGACTTCAGGAGGACCTGCAAACACTCGGAGTTTAGCGGAGTGTGCCCATAAAGGATGACCCACGCTCACGTAGGACTCTATGGCAATCTCAATTGGTTAAAGCTAGACGGCTTTGGACAAAGTGTCCAAAGTAGCCCTGCATTTCAAAAGTAGCCCCGCATGACGATATGCAGACATATTGTAGGTGATTATATGCCAAACAACTTTGTCGAAGACTGTAAAGTGATCTGACGTCTGTTATAAAAGTAATACCTTAGGTAAAGGGCGGCAAAACATTATTGTTATTTTTCCAGTACATTCATGTAAAAATAAATACCACAAGCGAAAAAAAATGCTCTGATAAACGTGAACAAACAAACGCAAATATGAGAACAAGCTAATATACACCGTGAACTGGAACTAGTTCCAGTTGTTAATATAGGCGTTCTAGAGAACGTGAAATCTAGTTCACGATGTACATTTCTTATTGTTGTACTGCCGTTATAAGCATAGTTGTCCCATGTTACTTTTTGACGATTTTGACTTTTTTGCACCAGGCGCTCTATTTATACGTATATTTTCATATAACATCAAAAAATAACATACTTTGTTCGAAGACTCAATGAAAAGCATGTCAAGTCAAATTGTCCCACTGTTGAATTTCTACGCATGTCTGTCCCACAACTGAAATTCTACGCATAACAGTCCCACTACAAAATTTCTACGTAAAACCGATACATTAAGCATTTTAAGTAACTAACTTCACCAAAAAGCATGGCTATTTCAATACTGCATGGTATAAACTCTTCTATCATGTTGGCATTACGCTCCAGCTGGAACGAAACTTGTTTTCCAATTAAACAAAAACTGTTATTTCTTCGCAACTTGCAGTTTCAATCTAAATTCAAATATTGCTGCAATGCGCGTTGAGCTCATAAACCAAACATAAACATTTTAACTCAATTAAGAGGCTCAAATGTCGTGAAGCATGGCGAAGCCGATCCAATATAATAATAAAGGTTGCTGAATTGAATATGTGAAAATTTTCAGAATTTAAGCAAGCTTGAAATATTGTTGGTAAGTGAGTTGATTTTTATTTCAATATGTTATCCCAATGATTTGATTGAATTAGTGTGTCGGTAAGTGAGTGGCTTAGTTATCGCCTATTTAGAAAATAAAAAGAACACTTTAACACTTTAAACCCAAATCGAAGACGAAATGCTGGAAGTACTGAACAATCAATCAATATATCAATTGATGTAAGTGAGTGACTTAGTGAGCGAGATTTTGTTAGTGTGTGGGTAGATGAGTAAATGAATAAGATGATAGGCGAGTGATTTGATAAGTGAGTTGGTTTATTAATGGGTTGATGGGTAAGTGAGTGACTGTTTTTAATGAATGTGTTAATGAGATATTGAGTAACTTGATAAACAAGTGACCTAGACGCTCAGAGACTTGATGAGTAAGTGAATTCTTGAGTAAACTGTTGTTAGTAAGTTGTGTAGATAAGCGGCTTTCTGTGTATATGTAAAAGAAATGATAGAGCCCATTCTTATTTTTGTATTTGTATTAAAAGTGAAAATAGTACCGTAACTGCTTGTTTTCGAATAGGATGAATATAGAACCGTACCATTATCAAAGACGTGTGCGCCGCCGCGCCGCGCCGCCGTCGCCGACGATTTTTTCGCGCCGCCGCCGCCAGTTAAAATGACCCGGCGCGCCGCTGTCCATATTTTTCCACACCGCCGAGCAAAACTTCCCACGCCGATGCTTCAAGTTCCGTAATAAATTCATATGGAGGAACTTCCTGAAATGGCCCAGTGGTTTATCACTCTTCAGACCCCTCCTCAAAGCGTGGCGTAACTTATGGAAATATATGTACATAGTATTCCCAGGGTTCTTTCAGGAATTCTTCCAACCGGTGGAGAACCAGAAATCCTTTAAGGGCATCTTTTATGAATTTCTTCATGAAATCTCCAGGAGTTCTTTCATGATTTTTTGTAGTAATTGCAGTAGATATTCTGATTATTGTAAAAAAAAGGTCATATAGAGATTCCTTTATGAGTTCTTCCGGGTATTCAACCAGAAATTCCTCCGAAAATTCTTCCAAGGATACCATTAAGAATTTTACAAGGATTTTTTAAGATGTTTATAAAGAAACTTAGAAATATCTTCAATAACAATTCCTAGAAAGTTTTTCATACATTCCTTTTGAAATTTCTAGAAACCCTGACAGAAGTTAGAATGTTTCTACATATATTTTTTTCAGGAATTCCTTTAAAAATATGTTCTTACTTCGGGAATTCTTTCCGAACATCCTCATAGAATGTTGGTAAAAGATTTCTCTTAAAATTTGTCTAAATAGTTATTATTAAATCCTCGTGGAAATTCCACGGGTTTCTGAGAGAGAGAGAGTTTCCAGAAAATTCTTTAGCAACTTGTTCTAGAATTATTTTAGATAATTCCCTGAGATTCTTTCACATAATCCTGCAGAGATTCGTTCAAGAATATCTCCAGGGATTTCTTAATGATTTAAATAAACAATTTATTCAAAATTGTAGGAGTTTATCTTCGAGAGTTTGGGTGGATGTACCAATTATGGCAATATCTAAGGAAAACTATTTGTACAAAAATAACGAGAAGATCTACGAACGTCATCCGTATGTTGAAAGATAGCTAAGTTTTCACACTTTACAGGAAAAATATAGAAACGGAGCCAAAACTACTTATAGTATTTATTACAGCGTGTGCCAATGATAGGAACCCTGTACCAATTATGGTTACATTTTTTAACTTCGATTCCTGTTCGCACTATTTGCATGCATTTCTTATGGGATTAGCCATAACTGGTACACTATGGCGAAAAAGGGTGCAAGGAAGCCGAAATTTTAAGGAAAATGATTTATTTCTACCATAATTTGAGCAAAATGTGGATTTTAAATGAGTGCAACCATCTTCATCTTCATCCTATCGATGAAATTTCTATAAAACTGTTTAAAAATTCCCTGATGAGATTTAATTTCATTGAAACAATTTCAGAAACAATCGCTGAAGGAGCACCTGAATAAGTCGGAGGCACTCCTGAGATTGACCACAAATGTTCAGTAAATTGGACGGAAAATTTTTAATTACCCCAACAGTGGGGTAAATGGCTTTGCAGGAATTTCTAGAAGCAAATATTTGATAAAATCCCTGAAGACATTTTGAATAGACATCCTAGAGGAATTATTGAATTTAATCATGAAGAAGCTTCTGAAGGAATCCTTGAAAAAAAAATCTTCGGAAATCCGTTCATAAATTGCAGTCAAAGGTACTAGAAGAACTCTTGAATATATCCCCTAAATAATTTTTGAACCCTGGAGAACTTCTTGAAATACTTCTGGATTCTTGAAAGAATTGTTTGCACAATATCAGAATGGTGTTATTGAATAAAATTACCTGATACAATTGCCCTAGAAGAACTTGTGAAGTATTCTTAAAGGAATCGCGAAATGGTTTTTTCCTAGAAAACTGTAGAATGCTATGCAGTTACAGGTCGGACTCGATTATCCGGAGTCGGGTACTGATGCTTCTCAAGCATATATATGGGAAACGGAATGTTCTATAAAGCTGAAATTTTGGCATTTTGTCAAGCCAACTTTGATGAGTAATCAGTCAAAATTTCAGCTTCTTACAGCATTCCGGTTGCGAGATATTATTTTGGAAAGCACTAGAACCCGACTCCGGATAATCGAGTCCGACCTGTATCCCAAGAAGAGATATTGATGAGATATTCCTGAAAAATAAACGTCAGAAAATAAATCCTAAAGTGATTTCTAAAGAAACTCCTAAATGAATCTCTGAATGGATTTTTAAAAGTCATCGAAAAAATCTGAAAAAACCATTGAAGGAAGGTTTCTATAAATCTCTTGAGAAGATTAAGATCCTACAATATGAGGAATATCTGAGATTTTACCATGACAGCACTGGTCTAAAATGAGAAAAGAATATTCTCGGGAAAGACGTGCGACGTTGTGAATTTCTATGTAGAGGAATCCTTTATAAGTTTGCTGAAAAACATCCTCAATGCAGTAACAAATTTTGAAAACGACGTATAATCAATGGTGTAGCATTGATTATACGTCGTTTTCAAAATTTGTTACTGAGATTCTCTCTGAAATTCATAGCTTTTATTAGACCTCTGATTTACATACGTTTAAACCTTTCACACAAAATAGATGAAAATTGTACTTAAGGTACAGTAAACCAAAATAATTTGAGAATATTGGCGAAGCAGCACTCCACCAAAAAATATTAAGGTCACGCCGATTACGCCGCCACCGCCGCCGCCGAATAGGTTCTACGGCGTGGCGCCGGCGTCGCCGCTGCCTCAAATTACTATGAACGCACACGTCTATTATCAACGGCATTCTGACCCTTTATCTATATATACGACGGTTTCAAAATTGAACAAAATTGTGTGACTTGTTGACTTGTGTATCGAGTTTGTGTCATGTAAATTTGTATATTAAATGTTAGTTTGTGCCAATTTTAATAAAACGTTTAGGCCCTGAAGATGGTCCAATAGTCGGACCGAAACGTCGGCGATGATCAGTAATAAATCTATATATATAAAAATGAATTTCTATCTGTCTGTCTGTCTGACCGCTATGCATTCGGAAACTACTGAGCCGATTGGTGTGAAATTTTGTACATATGTGGGTATTTTGGGGGCCGGGGAAGGTTCTTAGCTTGGTGTGAGACCTCTCCGGTCGCTGGAACGGGGGGCTCCCATACAAATAACTTCGCCGGGGACGTCCCAATGGAGCTGTATGTCAAAAAACACAGTATGTACATATTTCTTGTCATTTGAAATTAATACAAAAGCTTAATGCTTATGCTTTGTTGGTCATTAGGCAAAATAGGCCATTAGGCCGAAAAGGTCATTAGGCCAAAAATTCATTAGGCCGAATTGGTTAATTGGTAGACGTTAGGTCATTAGTCATTAAGACGAATAATTCAGGTATAGAACAAGGTCATTTCAGCAAGACCTGGCCAAAATACCATTTCGGCCTAAAGACCTTTTCGGCCTAAAGACCTTTTCGGCCTAAAGACCTTTTCGGCCTAAAGACCTTTTCGGCCTAAAGACCTTTTCGGCCTAAAGACCTTTTCGGCCTAAAGACCTTTTCGGCCTAAAGACCTTTTCGGCCTAAAGACCTTTTCGGCCTAAAGACCTTTTCGGCCTAAAGACCTTTTCGGCCTAAAGACCTTTTCGGCCTAAAGACCTTTTCGGCCTAAAGACCTTTTCGGCCTAAAGACCTTTTCGGCCTAAAGACCTTTTCGGCCTAAAGACCTTTTCGGCCTAAAGACCTTTTCGGCCTAAAGACCTTTTCGGCCTAAAGACCTTTTCGGCCTAAAGACCTTTTCGGCCTAAAGACCTTTTCGGCCTAAAGACCTTTTCGGCCTAAAGACCTAACTCATTTACTTACTATCCCACACACACTCACCATTTTAACAATTCTCTTAACCAACACATTAAAATTAACGGGGCAACTTCCTGTAAGCTGTAACTTTCTTAATTCGTAACTGACTCACTCACCAACTCACTTAATCTTGGAGCACCTCACATTCATCCTCTCGTCAATTCACTAATTAACTTCTTATTCACCAACTCACTCACCTAGTTCCTCTTACCAGACTAATAAGAAAGTGTTAAAATGTGATGCCACTCTTATGTTGTCTTTCGGCTCCGTTTTGCCTCGAGACATTTGAGCCTTATGCATGAGAGACTTATAATGTTATTAGAGAAGCTAACATTGTTTGTTAATAAAAAAAATATATAGCAAAAACGTACAGAACAGACCACATCGAGCGTGAAAAGAGGCGACTAATTATCGTGGGACTGATATGCGTAGAAATTTCGCCAACAGGACCACATTTCTAGGCATAACAGTCCCACTAATCACTTTTTTTGTTAAAAACACTTTATTTTTAAAAATATTTGATTGGAAATACTTCAGGCATTGAATTATAAGCGATTTCTAACGATACTATGAAAACTTAAATCCGATTTGTTGCACCATTTGGCCAAGAAACATGGAAAACCTGTTTGAAACTTCAATCGCGATTTTCTCAGCTTCAAGTTTTTCAACATGGGACAACTATGCGTAGAACGGCAGTGTAATCGTTGCTATGTATAGTTCCCGTTGCCGTGCACGTACATCGGAAAAGATTTTTATGCGTGCATCACTTTTTTCATAAGCTCATAAGTACAACTTTTTTCATAAGCTCAGTTTTGTGTTCAAAAGGAATCGCTCAAGAAATTTCTTGACCGATTTCTGGCAGGAACTTTCTACGGTGGCTGCCATTTGAATTGTAATTTCTTCGCAACTGGGTACTGCGATCGAAGAAAATCGGTTTCTTGACTGATTCAAGCAAGGAATTTCTCACGCATGAAGATAGGCTGAGAATTTCCTTCTGAAGCGCAGTTTCGAGTTCTAAAGGAATCGCACAAGAAACTTCTTGAGTGGTTCCTGGCAGAAACTTTCTTCGGTGACTGCCATTTGAACTGTCATTTCTTCGCTACTGCGTACTGCGATCGAAGAAAAACCGTTTTTTGAGCGATTTAGGCAAGAAATTTCCCATGCATCAAGATAGGCTGAGAAATTCCTTCTGAACTGCAAACAGTGCTTGAACTGCAAACAGTTCTATAGGCTTCGATTCACTGCAGTTTTCTACAAAGTTTTTTGGCATATGCTACAAGAATGCCAAAGGTTTTATTATTTGAACTCTTACAGTGCCATCAAGTGGCAACAATCGAAAACTTAAGATTGCTGCATTCATATTTTCCCAAATAAACTTCAAGCACGTTAAGCTCTTCCCTCTGACTTAATCGTTTTCGGTTGCTTAAACTTTGAACGTAGCTTCTGGGAATCCAAAAAAAACTCATTCATGAGGTAAGACTTGTCATTTTTTGAATTTAATGTTTTTCATATAAGAGTGGGCTACCCTCAACGTACCAGTTTCTGGTACAATTGGGCAGTTTGTTCTGCATTGTGGCTTCTGGGATGTATTGCGCTTCCCGTGGTTATCAACTATCACGTCAATAATTTTCGGGAATTAACGTCACTGGTGGCCATCAATCGCTTTGAGTAAACTTTTGTTAATCGGGTGACGTAAGCCATTTCCAGACCTAAGTAGATTTTTCTACTATTCCCAAGCGATTAAATCCGACGGACGCAGTGGTGATTTTCTTTTCACATTCTGGCGTTTCTGTTCTCGCGTATTTTCTAACTTGATAACGGAACGGCAAGCGGCGCAGTGTTTGAATTCGGTATGACCTGCAGGCGCGATAAGGCGTGAGAAATATTTCGCAGTAAAAAATGTTTTCTTTCTTTGTTATGGAAACAGTTTGAAATGTTTTAGGCTTAGAGTGTTACTAAGCGTTGCGCCGTAAATGAGTTGACCGTTGACACCGATTGCTCACATGTGTGGACCGATTGAAATGTCTGGAATGATCTTCAGTTAATGTCGCGTGTAGGCCGTATTTAGTTCAAACTGTGGTTTGATTTTGTCTAACTTATTCACATGATATGTTTACAAATCAACCATTAGTGGATGGTTGGTTATCAGTGAAAATGGGATTGAAATGCTAAATCATTCATATAGTTGAAGAAAAGAAAGATGAGGATCATTTGCAAGAAGAAAAGTTTTTGCTCTAGAAGTTTTACAAGAAAGAATCTTTGAAATAGTTACAGTTTCCTGTGCACGCATTGGGTAACTATCAACTATCCATCTTACAAAATTCACGCTATTATACAGATGAAAATAAAACCCATTTTTTTGACACAATAAAAGCATGCTGAGGCCTAAATATTTTTGTTTGAATAATGTAATCTGTGATTTTATTATATGAAACAGACACATCTTCAAAAAAGAAGTGAATGATGGATCCTTAAGCCAACATGTTCATTGCTTTCCTCTGTTTTTCTTTGAACGAAATGATTTATGTAGTTGGTATAAATGTATGATTGTTGAAAAAAAAATAGGACTTTCTGATTGTGGGCTTTTGTCTGTTATTGCATGACTTAACAGCTGATTATTTTGTTTGCGCAAAATGGAGCTGAACCAAAATGTTTTTAAAAAGTGGCTGGGAACAATCTCATCATGACTGTGCTGCTTGTATGCACAAAATAACATGAAAATAATTAATATTGCTAATGGGCTGCTCCAGATTTAAGTACGCCTTCCAATGACAATACACTGGTGCTAGATAAGAAGATCAATTGTCGTATCAAGATTATTTTGTGAAAATTGATTGTACCAAAAGTGTTACGTAGAATAAACACACAAGCTACTAAAGGGTCGATTATCACTAAGATCTATTTGGAAAAGTTTTGATTACACATTACTAAGTTCGCATGATCAGGCTGCACTGTAAGTAAGAACGAAACCGCGTTCATATAACAGATTATCCAATTTTTCAAATATGTCACTTTCACTACCACACAAGTTCTCTGCATGTTGTTTGATTTACCTCCGTACGTTGGTTCTACTGCTGCGTACTCCGGAAATGATCTTTTCTTGAGCCCAATCGTCAAGAACTGTCTATTACTGGTTTGAGTTTGTGTCTAGTGCTCAATAAGATCATTTCTGGTTGCTTTCAAGTTCCTCGCTTTGCGTGTTCGCCTCGGGCTCACCTTGGCTTTCGGTTTGCTTTTTCAGGCACGATACACTTCACTACAGCTATCTAGCTGTCACACTTTCTTCCGACAACACTATCACACCGAAGAATGAACTCCTGGGAAGCGATTCTCGGGTGCACTGGTGCTCCTTGACTCATTGACTTTTGCACGAGTCGGTACGTCAATGAGCTCCGTTCGATCTGGCGATAAACTCTTGATTCGATTGCTAGTTCCTGTTGAGTCTTGGACTAATACCGCGTACTATCCGTTCCAATGGAAATGATCGACCGCGCGACACGACGTAAACTTCCAGACTGTGGCCGACTTGGCAGATCCTGCTCGTAGTAGTCCGTCAACAGAGGCAAAGGAGAGTCTTGCTGATTTGAACTCGAGTTGGGATTGGCTGATCAACCCCGTAAACAGACAACACTCTAGAAAACGCCCGGGAGCAAAAACAAAGTTTTAAATTGATAAGAGCCGTTCGATCTTCCAGCCTGGTGATCGACGTATTTCGGGAGGGCTTGGATCAGAGGAGCTAATGGGGGAATCAATGCTCACCGTCTTGTGGAAGGTTATCACTGAATGAGCGCTACTGCTGGCGTTTCGCTGACGAATTGCCATTTTTAGGTTTACTGTATTGATCAGCCGCCAAATTGTTTTCAAGAGGTTTTATTGGAAGAAAAATGAAAGCTTTTTTCGGGACGTATGCAAACACGACATAACTTGGTCTGTTCATATAAACAGCTGGAATATACTGAAGGATTTTGAATAAAAAAATAGTATATGGTATACACAGGGTTTACAAAATCACGTGATTTCCAGTATGACGATCGTTTGCGTAGACCGTTTCTGTTTTCCATAGCACGTGTTTGGTAGATGATAACGGAATGTTCCAAGAGTCCGTTAGACAATCCAAAAAGTCCCAATAATTGTGGAAGTGAATTATAATGATTACGTTTCAACTGAAATCAGCGCGAAGAACGTCATGTGCTTACAAATTAAAGCTTACGCTTTTTCTCAACTCATCTTTCACTGATCCGCCAGATTCTACGATATGGAGAGATGTACTTTGAACTACGTCCATGTGTACTTTCCGCTTTTTTCCGTCAGAATCGAGTTCACATGGCTTTCATTCATAATGTTCCTAATCAATATTGAATCGATGCGTGTTGGCAATTACGCCGTTTGTGTATACTGTAGTATTTATTCCGCAGCACACAGCTGATAAGCCACTGATTTCCACTTGTCTTTGCTGTATGGATCATTTAGTTGATGCTGCTATTATTGCGTAATCAATACGGTTTGACGTGATGCCACATGAAAGACAAGTGCAGGATAGTCGAAGTGCGCATTTTGCCACATCATCGCCAGCAGTACCAACTATTTCAAGTTTTAAGTGATTCGTAGCATGACCAAGGAGGAAACTGAATTTCAGTGAAAAAAAAAAATAAAAATGATTGTAGCATGATGACGAATTTTCAAATTCCTAACGAAATAATTAAGGATCAGACATTACGTGTATCATGTTTAACCTTCCTAAGATGCCTTAGTGCACTTCAGCGTGCCTGTCTGGGTCATATTGACCCTAACATCCTCCTAGGGTATGATCTTAAGGCTAAACTGGAAGCATTTTCTCATTTTTTCGGTTTTTGATTTTTTATTAAATAACGAAGCAATATTTTCAAAATCGGTTTTCGTACACATGTAGAGTATGGATCATGGTATCTTCTGATTTTTTTTTAGGTGGAAAATGTTTTCCATTTTTGCAGAAACCATTTTTATGTGAAATTTCGTTCAAAAATGGTTTCTGCAAAAATGAAAAACATTTTCCACACCAAAAAAAATCAGAAGATACCTTGATCCATACTCTACATGTGCACGGAACCCGATTTTGAAAATATTGCTTCGTTATTTAATAAAAAAATCAAAAACCAAAAAGTGAGGGAATGCTTCCAGTTTCGCCTTAAGGGGTAACATATCTTAAGGTTGATAAAAAAAATCGAATTTTTTTATTGCATAATCTAAATGTATACTAGCTAGACAATACACATTCCAAATTTCATAAAGATTGGAGCACCACAATGAAAGTTACAGCCTATTGTAGCGCGCAACCTCTATGAGCACAAAGCAAGGCAAAGTTCTCCACGAAGAGCGGCTCACTACAGCGTCCGATCACCATGTTAGGGGCGGCTGATCGACGCCCGAGTGCCAGAAAAGGACTCTAAGCTCAACTATGCCCTATGATTCTCCGATAAACAGGGGATTGCTGTCCAGCCTTACAGGCCAGCCATAACAACCCAGCGTAACTGAAAATCAGCAACAGAATAATACGAACCGAGACCAACGGCAACGACCCCCACGAACAAAAAGGACTTGCGATTAGAAACTCGGTACGTGGAATTGCCGATCTCTCAACTTCATTGGAAGCATCCGTATACTCGCCGATATACTGAAGGACCGTGGGTTCAGCATCGTAGCGCTGCAGGAGGTGTGTTGGACAGGACCCATGGTGCGAACATTTAGAGCCAATCATACCATCTACCAGAGTTTTGGCAACACACGTGTGCTGGGAATACACATTTATTGTGATGGCGACATGCAGAGGCACATAATCATCGGTCGATGGCCGATCGACGAAAGAATGTGTAGGTTGAGGATCAACCATCAATTCCAGCATAATAAACATGTACAGCTCTCATGATGACAAAGACGCATTTTATGCGCAGCTCGAATGCAAGTACGACCGCTGCCCAAGTCAAGACGATAAAATCATCATAGGAGACCTAAACACTCAGGTAGGCTAGGAGGAAGGCCAACGATTGAAAAGTTCAGCGCCCACCAGCTGGTGAACGAAAACGACTACGACTCATTAATTTTGCCACCTCCAAAAAACATGGACATACGTAGCACCTTTTTCCAACACAGCTTCCCTTATCGTTACACCTGGAGATCACCACAGCAGACGGAATCGAAAATCGACCACTTTCTGATTGACAGATGGCACTTCTCCGACATTATCGACGTCAGGACCTATCGTGGCGCAAACATCGACTCCGACCACTTCCTGGTGATGGTCAAACTGCACCAAAAATTTTCCGTACGGTACCAGCGACTGCCACGGTACAACCTAGAGCGACTGAAGCAACCGGATGTTGCCTCAGCATACGTACAGCTCGATGTGGCTCTTCTAGAGGACTGCTGGAGAACACTAAAAGCAGCCATCAACGACGAAGCCGAGAGCACCATCGGGTACGTGGAAAGGAGTTGACGAAACGAATGGTTCGACGAGGAGTGCAGAGCGATTTTGGAAGAGAAGCACGCAGCACGGGCGGTCATGCTGCAGCAATGATCCCGACAGAACGGAGAACGTTACAAACAGAAGCGGGAACCGCAGACCCGCTTCATTCGGGGAAAAAAGCACCGCCTGGAAGAAGCGAAGTGCGAAGAAATGAAACTGCAGCGCCGTTCCCATGAAACCCGCAATGACTTCGTTCCGCGAGCTGAAATATGCAGGGATAAGGACGGGGGCCTCTTGACGGAAGGACGTGAGGTAATCGAGCACTTCGATGAACACCTGAATGGCGTGGAGAACGTAGGCACGGAAAACCAGCAGCAGAGGACGGAAATGCGCCCAGAATAATTGTCTTACTGTCTGCACCGGTTGGAATCCAGGATCTGGGAAACTGAACAGCAACCGGAGGAGTGAAAGGAAGGGGTAATCTGTCCCATTCACAAGAAAGGCGACCATTTGGAATGTGAGAACTTCAGAACGATCATCATTTGGAATCCTTCCTACAAATTGCTATCCCAGATCATCTTCCATCGTCTGTTACCTAAAACGAATGAGTTCATGGGAAGTTATCAAGCCGGCTTCATCGATGGCCCGTCGATAACGGACCAGATCTTCATCGTACGGCAAATCTTACAGAAACGCCGTAAATACCGAATCCCAACGCATTACCTGTTGATCGACTTCTAAGCGGCATACAACAGTATTGATCGCTATGGAAAATTATGGACGAAAACGGCTCTCCTGGGATGCAGACTAAACTGATCAACCTTCCTAATGCATCACGCTGGGAACAGCTCGCTGACGCAATGTACGATTTGGGTCAAAAATGACCCTAATGCACAAGGAGGATTAATCCTTTGGAGCCTGAGGGGTCAATAATACCGTACATGTGAAGAGGGGAGCATGCCAAAACTGGTTCGTGCTCGCACATTCGATTGTGGTTTTAGTTTTTCTGTTTCTTTCATTACATCGAGAAGAAGGAGAAAAAGACGAAAATGAAGAATTATTCTTTTTGCCGTTACGTCTTCACTGGAGGGCAAAGCTTTCTTCTCCAGCAGGCCCTGATTAAGGATTGTAGGGGTCCATTTTAGTCCGTGGCCGAGGATGTGGGGGTCCCTTGGAGTCTCATAACCGATGAGCAAAATAAATTTCTTTGTTTTCAAACAGTATATGAGCAATCTCAAACATAAAGTTAATGTGTAATAACCAAGAAAAGGTTTTTGTGGGGCTTTCTGAAATGTGGCCCGGGCTCCCGGCCCTGCGTATTTTCCCGCGTAGCACAGAATAATATGTTGATGTTCAGTAAAACAAAAAAAAATAAATAAAAACACGCAGTTAATGATTCGATTGCTAAATTCACTGCGTGCAGAGCTATAAATGTTACCCCGTTTTACGGTATTTCGGAATCCGGAACAGTTTCAAATGACCTTAAAGTATCCAAAGATATGAATACTTCATGATTCAGATGTAAAGAACTCATAGTGCCATGTAAGATCTGTAAAAAAACAACCAATTGTCTCATTTGGCCAACCGACGTGCCTCAGAGTTTCCGTATAAATCCAGAATCAGTAATCCAACTTAACCAACCGGTGCATTCTATAAAATAATAATAATTTCCGGTTATTTTTCCAAATTTTCGTTAAAATTGGTTATAAATTGAAGAAAATAGCGTAAAACAACTTCAAAGTGGAGGTTCGCAAAATACGTTAGGAACGCAAAGGTTAACTGAGAACTTCCTTTACCAATGACCATTTTGCATGTGAATAATGTGTGGCAGGCACAAACATAGAGATGCTCAAGCATATGAAGGAAATTATCTTTACGAAAGTTGTTGGGTCGACCGGGAATCGAACCAGTCAACGTTCAGCATAGTGCCAATTGTTTTCAACTAGAGAACATTTAAAATAATAATATCCCAAAACATTCAACCACAACCACGTCTATCGAAGATTTGTAAACACGTTTTGTTTGGGAAAACGTTCTCACCACATGTATTCGTATACCAAAAGCAGTTGGAAAACACGCGCATGCGTTTTTCCACCCGCACTTTATAGCAGTCAGCTAGACATTTCCCTGCCGCCATAAAAAGTGAATTTTCTTCTGCGTAAAAGTGGCCAACCTTGCGTTGCTTCCGAAAAAATCTCCAATTTTCTCGCGTTATTGTGGTCCGTTGAAAGATTCATTGTGTCGACCAAGTTCCTGTCCAGTCGTTCACTGCTTGCGAAGCAAATTTGCAATCAATTGATCGTCGTCGTTCGTCACAGCAAACTAATTTGTATCAATTGAATTGCGACATTCGCACATTCGGTGTGCTGCTGTGGTTGCCGCTGCTCTCATAACGTCGTCATCATCCCGTACCCCGCACGGACGGACGTTGTTGGGGTGGTGTGGGTGCCTCTCACTGTGACTGGGGTGACAAATCGGTCTACTGAAGTTTTTTCCCGAAGAGAATACAGTAGAACATCTAGCGAGCAACCAACAGCACGGCCAGTAGTGTCGTCGCGAATTCATCAGAGTGGAAAGCGTTGTGTAATTAAGTCTATTTGCATTTTCACGTGATCGCATTTCCGAACGGTGCCGGATGAGGTTGTGGTAGAAGAAACGAGCACCTATACCGAAATACGAGGATGGATCATCTTCAGATATCCACCGATCCCACACTGCTGGGAGCGGATTTGCCCGAGTCATTGACGACGTCGCCTTCGGTATCGACGTTCCTGCCGGAGGAAGACGCATCCACATGTTTGCTCCTGCCGGGGACACCCAGTCCGCCCTTGGATTTCACCCATCCGTTGACGCCCAGCATGGGAAATGTGGAAAACTGTGAAAATATTGCGGGAGACGATCCGGCTGCAGAGACGAGCTCGTCTGGCAGCTCGGGCATTGGAATGGGAGGAGGCTGCACCAGTGGTGCGGGCAATCTGTTCAACAATCACAACGAATACCAGCATTTGCGGAAGAAGAGCGACGGAAAGATGCAGGAAAATGGGATGGCGAATGGAACCATGAACATTGCTCTAACCAAGGATATGCCAAGTTTTGTGCATTGGGATTGGCCGTTGATACGGAAGTGCACATTTTTCGTGTTTCTGGCCGGAATTATCGCCATGGTGGCCATTGTGGTGACCATGATTGCAACGCTGCCAAAGTCCTGCAACCCTTCGTAAGTATCAAAGCCTGCGGTAGATAAACATAGTAGAATCATGAATGGTAGAAAAACAAATAGAAGCCAAACAATTAAAATGGGTCATTGTTTGCCAAGAGGATAAACGGTGAACGCTTGAATGCCTCTAAATGATTATGAAAGTGCGGAATCATCACAAATACAAAATGGAAGCAATCATTCTGGTTTGACGTTGACGTAAGAGTAACTGCGTAGGTGGAGATCCATGTAACAGCACTGTTACAAAAATAAATTGAGGATGTTATTATACATGCCGTGTCAGTGTCACATGGGAAACATCATTAATTTAGACCAAACAAATGTCTTGTTTGTAAGATGAGCTTATTATTTTTACTTGATACGATTTAGCGACTAGTTTCCTCAAAAATATTATTTCGGCAAAGACAATATTCGCTTGTGGACTAAGTTCAATGCCGTGCAGCACATGCCGGAATACTAATTAGCGTTTCGATGCATTTATTTTACCATCATTTGAATTTTTTCTTGGCGTATCGTCCCCACTGAAACTGAGTCAGCTTTTCAGCTAACTGTACTATGAGCTCTTCCACAAATATTGAGACATGTTAAATTTTTTATCTATGAAATTAATACGATTTCAATGATTTTCTCATTCCTAAAACATATGTACTAGATGCATAATAATACACATTTCAAATTTTCTAAATGTCCCAGGACGTTATGGCGCACTTCTCTTGGACATAGCGCGCAATCTGCATAGGGCTTGCCGTGAAAATTCAAGCGTGATTATCTCGGAATGGTGTTTTTGTAAGGTGCAGTTACTGTAATCAGCGTTTTTCTCCGGGATTGTTTCCGGGATTCTTTCCCGGGTTTTCCTTGAGGATTTCTTCTGGGGTTTCTGCAGGGATAAGTTTTCTCCTAAGATTCTTTTGGGAATTTCTCGCGGGATTTTTCCTGACATTACTTCATTGATTTTTCCTACGATTCTTTCTGATATTTCTCCAGATATTTTTTTTTTCCTTGGGGATTTCTTTTGCATTATTTTAGGGATTTTTTCATAATCTTATCGTGATTCCTTCATTGATTATTACCGAACTTCTTTTTAAAAAATATTCTGGTATTTTTTCGGGATTCCTTCCGAGATTTTTTTTGATGATTGCTTTCAGAGATTTCTCTCAGTATTTCCTTAGGGCTTTCCCCCGGAAATTCTTCAGAGATTTTCCATAGGATTCTTCTCGGGATTTCTTTAGGTATTCCTTCAGGAATTTGTCTCTGCATTTTCCTGGGATTCTGCCAGGGATTTTATCAAGGGTTGTGCTGGGTTTTCTTCAGAATTCAGCCAGAGATTGCTCCTGGCATTGAGAGCATATTTAAAGCAAGTTCTTTTGAAAGTTTTCAGGGATTTCCGCATGATTATTTTAAGAGTTCCTTCAGAGATTTCTCTCGGACTTCCATCATTTATTCCTTTATTGATTCTTTTGAAGTTCCCTTTGGAAATCCCTCCAGAGACTATTCACGGAGAAGAAACCTCGGTAAACTTAAATATACTGTTCAATCAGCTAAATTTTCTTATTAATTTAGAGATAACAAAAATAAACATACAATTCAACTATCTTATAGTTTTTTTTTTTTTTTTTTTATCTGTATTAACGAGATTTTTAGCCCTAGGCTAGTTCATCTCGGATCTTATAGTTGTAACAACTATACCATATAGTTGTGACAGCAATACTTTTTTATTGATTTGAATAATAGTATTATTGGTTCAACTATATACATTTTTAAAAGAACTATATTTTTGTTGAAGATTTTGACAGCTTATTGCATTATTTAATGATATCAACTATTTTCAATCGTGATGTTTAATAACCATTTAGTACGTTGCAACAAATAAATAGTTGCTTCAAATTGTTTTTCTAGCAAGAAGTTTTGTTCATTTTACTATTTCACAAAATACTGGAGTCGGATACTGGTACTGAGTCATCCATTTGGCTCTTGGCCGCCTTTCACTGGATGTTTTTTTAGGTAGATTCTATTTCAATTCCTTCAATGGTTGTGGAACCGGTAATCGATCCTAAAAATGGATTTAAAGGATCAAAACTATAGTACATTATAATGTATTTAAGAACTTGAGTCAACGATAAAATTAACTGACGAATTCACCGCGTTATCTAGTTATCCAAGTTATCCAGAAAAAGCTGATACTGTAGCCGTTTGTTGAAATGCAGAACAAGTACATCAATTTTCATACTCTGACTTACCTTGAGATAAACTCTCTCTTACGATATTTTCACTAACAGACACCATGTTAAAAAAAAAACAAGAAAATGCGCTTGGAATTGGCGTCGGCAATCAGATGATTGATTCAACTATACATCATTCATATTGACAGACGGTTTATCGAATCGAATATACATATAGTTGTATTTGTCTTTGCATAGTTATTTTGTATTTTTTGTTGATTCAATAATAAAATATTGTACATGAGACGGTAGAAGTATGCTCAAAACGGCAAAACATTTCGTTCAAAACAACTATCAACTCAACAGCCCAAATAACTATCAGAAATACTATTTTAATTTGCCAAAAATCTTCTCCGTGTTTCTGTGATTTTTTTCAAGGATTCCTTATGAATTTCTTCAGTGATTTCTTTATTGAATTCTTTCGGGTTTCCTTTGTGAATTTTCCCAGCATTTAATCCAGCATATTTTTTGATACTCCTTCTGAGATTCATTTCGTAATTTCTTCAGTGATTTCTTTTGTATTTTTTCAAGGATTCCTCCAGAGATTTCTGTCGTGATTATTTCATTGATTCTTCTCGTATTTCATATAAGGTATACTTTTTCCACGATTTTTTTAGGGATGCCTTCCGAGATTCTTACGGGATTTTTTTTTTATTTCTTTGGGAGTATCCATCAAATACTTCACGCTGAAAATGGGAATTTTCGACCCTTTGCCCCCTTCGTGCAGAGTTTTCCTTTACTTAACACATTGATAGTCACACTTTCACAAACCTCCCTCCTCCCTCCAAGCGTGACGTTGTTCATGGATGATCCCTTCATGGATTTCTCTCTAGATTTCTTCCTTGATTCTTCCAGCACAGAATTCATCTGGAATTTTTTTCATGGACTACTCTTGAGATGCTCATAATGGTCCTTGAAGGATGTAAACGACTTCTTTAACTATTTTGAACCAGTGAGCCTATTTTGGTTGTGTGTCCACCATCAGCTCAAGGATAACCTATGGCTGCAGAGTCATATCAGAAGGGAATAATCTACCTGATGTTTTGTTGTTGCAGGGTAAGCCAAATTCACTGGACACCTTCCGAAAACAACATGATGGTTGTTATCTCGTGACAAAAGGCTGGCCATCCCACGAACATTTGTCCGGAATATGGCATTCTGATATACGACTTTGGGTTCACTGGGTGCATAATGTTGATTGCAGAATCTCTAAAAGAAATGTATTCGGGGACTTCCCAAAAAAAAAAAAAATCAGTCAACTTCTTTATAAATTTCTTTACGAAATCAACTGTTTCGACATTATAATGCACATTGCTATGGAATTCACACTGTTCATTTTTAAAAATATTCTTTTCTTTTATGAAATTTGATTCTGTTTCTCCTTTTTTTTTTTTTCTAAATATAACACAATTATCAATGATTTGATATTCGACTGCTGTGCGGGAAAACGGGTAATAATTCCAAAAATCACGCAGCTTTAGCCAATGTAATATGTAAGACCACTTGTATTATGGAATTGAAGATCAGTATAACGATCCTAGCAAATATGATTTTCTCATAAGGGACTGTTCATAAACCACGTAGTCAATAAATTGGCCATCTCAGCACCCCACTCCCTCTCGTAGACTTCTGTCCATACAAAAATTTGAAAATTTGTATGGAGCGTAGACTTTGCCCAGAACCCCCTCCCCGAAAAGTCTACGGGTTTATGAACAGCCCCTAAATACGTTGAACAAAATTTTGCTTGGAATGTAGCTTTAATAGGCTTAATAAGGCTATACATTGAAAATGGCCTTGCAAACGCTATATAACAAAAACAATAATGTGCTACCTGGATTTGAACACATAGTTGATGAATATAAACTTGTTCCGTATAGAAATACTAGTCCTTGAGCTGGGAAATGATGTGTCGATGATCGTTGGTTTGTGCTGAACAAAATTTCATCAATAACAAATTCAGATCAACATGTCATACAAAATACAATGGGATAGAAGAAATGATTGGGACAGGCAGAATTTTACCTTTTCCAAAAATGGTCAACTAGCTGTAACTTTACGTAAAGTGCATCAAAAATTCTCAAATTTTTACTGTATGTTGATCAACTAGTTGTCTATCAATGGGCAACATCTTAGAAAAAAAGGGCTATTCTAGATGAAGTTAGATATATTGTAATAGATGGTTGTAATAGTTAGACTCAAATATGAATATGTTTTCAATGGATGTAACAAAATATCCGGCAATAAATTGAAAAAAGTTATGGGATACATGTAAAAATAGATCAATTTACTAAACATTCAAATAATAAACTAAATCGCAATTACTTATTTTTCTTATGGACAGCTTAAAATTTAGTCAATCGTTTTCCAAAGCTTATTATATGAGTCACGAATGTAAAAATTTCATTGCATTCTGTTAATTGAATCCAGAGATATAGCAGTTCAAAGATAGTCTTTGGAATATTATGCTTTTTTTTAGAATATATATATATTACGTAAAACAGCCAGATCTTTTCCAAATTTGGATCATTGATAGACAAAACTTGTTGACCAACTTACAGTAAAATTTTTTATGCACTTTTCGTAAAGTTACAGCTAGCTCACCATTTTTTAAGAAGTAAAAATTTTGCCTGTCCTGATAATTTTGTCTATCCCATGTACAATGAATAGGCTTGAATTGCTTCTTACATTTTTTTTCTAAATCACACCGTCTTTGATCTGTAGCTGATTGAAGGTGTACCGATTCTTAAATGCGCAAGCTTTATTCTCGACATATCTCATTTGAAGATTTCTATGGCAACTTACGAAAGACATTTTTGAAGGTATTGAATATGAAATTTTCTTTCGTAAATCCTCCAGAAATAGAGGGAATCTCCAGAAATTTCACCAAGAATTGTTCTAGAAAATCTCTTCATGCTATTATTTCATAATTTTTTTTGGGGGTTATTTTGGAAGACCATGCACAGATTCCAGACATTCTAACAGCGTTTTATTTTTAGAAAATCGAGATTGCAGAATTCTTTCTGAAATTTCGCAGGGGTTTTCTTAAAAAAAATTCCGAATATTCCTTCAGAAATGTTTTTTTTGGGGTTGCCTTAAGTTCCTCCATAATTTTCTAAAGAATTTCTATAGAGAACCTCCTAAAATGGTTCCATTAATTACTCAGAAATTTCCTAAATTAGGTCACGCAAAAGATGTCCATTTTCATCCATCTCCCCAATTTTTACCAGAAATTCCTCCTGGATTTCTTTTAAAGGTACTTTGAGAAATTCAGAAAATTTGTTCAGATGCTATTCATAGAAAGCTCATGTATTTGTCTAGGAATCATTTCATAAGTTTCAGAGTTTTTCCAGACATTCTTTCAGCGATTCCTTTAAAAATACGTTCACGAACTCCACTGGAAATTCGTACAGAAAACACTCCATGAGTTTTAATGAGAGATTTATCTAGGAATTTTTCAAAATATTTATTAATAAACTCTTATAGAAATTCCACCAAAATGATTTCTGAGGGAGAGTTTCCATAAATTTCTTTAGCAACTCTTTTTCGATTTCACACAATCCTCCAAAGATTCGTTTGAAAATATTTCAAGGATTTTCTACAGGTATTAGATAGACATTTTTTTCCGAAATCCCTTCAAGGATTCTTTCAGAAATTTCTCCATGGATTCGATCCAAAGTTTACTCAGACATTCCATCTGAAATGTCACTAAAGGCTCCTTCAGTAGTTCAAGGAATTCTTCGTGAAAGTCAGCAAGTAATTATTTCAGATTTTTTTGTATTGAACTTTTTTTTTGTATAACCAGAATTTTCAGAGAATTTTCAGCAATTCCTTTGGAAATTCTTTCAAGGGTTCCTCCAAGAATCACTTGAAAAATTACTTTAGGGGTTACCGAAGAAATGTTTGTAGGTTTTTTTTTTGAATTTCTCTTGTGGTTCCTGCAGAAATAATACCTGGTATTCCTTTACAGATTCTCCCTGAAATTCTTTCAGATACTTCTCCACAGATTTTTACAGAAGTATTTCATGAAATTTCATAAAAAATATTCAAATAATTTCAGAAACAGTCGTCGGAGGAGTTACTGGAGGAACTCCTGGGGAAAAACTTAGAAAAACTCCTTAAGATGGCTTCAGAAGAATATCTAGAAGAATTTTATGAGAAACTTTTGAAGAAATTTATGGAAATGTATGAAAAGAGAAATTTCTAATCGACAACCTTGATAAATTTCTGAATTAATTCAGATCATGTTTAACAGGTTTCTGAGAAAAAAAAATCTACGAGAATTCGTAAAAAAACTGCAAACAAAGATGGAGGAATTCTTGAAAAAAATCAATAATTCAGAAATTTATTTCTTGATTCCTGGAGGATGATTTGAACAAACCTGGAAAATTTTCTGGAGGAATTCTTGAAAGATTTCTTGCAAAATGTCTGAAAGGTATAAAGCCATAAAGCATTTTCCATAGAGGAAAATTTAATTAAATGGAAGAATTCTTGAAGCAATCACCAAAAGACATTTCATAAAAACATATTTTTTTATGAAATTAATTGTGGAAACGACCGATTAATTGGCAAAATTATCCCTATTTTTTAAGGAATCTCTGAAGCAAAGCCATTGATACAGGAAAATGATGTGCAATACAATTTCTTGGAATATACCATGAGAAACGCCAGGAAATAAATACTGAATTGATTCCTGAAGGAGATCCTCAAAGAATTTCTGAACGTTTTTCGGAAAATTTTCTGAAAAAAAAAACCATAAAGAAAGGTTTCTGTAAATCCCAAGAGAAGTTTACGATCTAATCCCTGGAGGAACTTCCAATAGAATCTCTTGAGAATTTTCTGAAGGAATTCCTGAAGAAACGCTTAAAACAATACCTGGAGGAATTCCTGAAAAAAATAACTCAAGAGGAAAATATAGAGTAAATCATTTAGGAACCTGTCGAGGAACTCCAACCACAAAAAAAAACAAAAATCTGAATTTCTTATGAAATCGAAGAAATTCTATTCTTAAGCATTATCGTCCAAATTAGGAAAAAAATCCAAATAATGTAAATGAGGTTCAATTTTAAAATAATTTACTTAGGGGCAAACCAGTATATGGGGTGCTGAAATTTGAGAACCTTGAGTGTGTAACCATACACTGATTTTGCCATGACAATACTGGTCTATATAGATACAATAGTCGGTACAATAGGGATAAAAAAATGATACTTCTATAATATTTGCAACTGTGCTGCTAGGTGATTTAAATTCATTATTATTCATCCGGAAGCCAATAGAGCCTGTGCTGATGACAAACAACGAATTTGACCGATTACGGATACTCCGGAATCGATTCCGGTTGGTTTCTTACCTGGAGAATGTTTTCAAAATTTCTTTCAACTCCACTGTTGGACGACTCAACCTTTTTTTTATCCAGAAATCAATAGGATCTGCGCCGATGACCAAAACTTATAATATGAATGGGTGTTTCAGAGAGATTTCGATGATATGACATTTTATAGAACAGCTGTATTTTTTCTACTTCTGTATGAGTCCTGCATTCGTCCATTTCATTTATTTAGTGTTACATCAATTCAAAACAAAACTGAATCAACAATATTTCTCCATAATACACGGTTCATGGCTGTCAACCTCCAACCTCGGTCACTGTAATTTCAAGGGATTCCTCAAAAAAGCTTTTAAGGGTCTTAATTAATCCTCAGAAAAGATTCGAGGCTCTCCAACGTATTTCTGGAGTATTAAGGGAGTTCCTGGGGGTCTCATATGAATTGAGGGAATTAAAAGAGATCTTTAGGTGATTTCGAGGATTCGTTCCAAGGATTTTCAGAACATTTCATGGGTTTTCAATGGGCTTTGGTGGGTTTAAACGAAGCTTCCGTAGGTCTCAAGGGATTTTAGAGGGGTTTCAAAGAATTACAGGGCCTTTATAGATATTTCAGGAAGTTTAAGAATGGGATAAATTTGGGAACGTAAGATTACTAACGATATTGTAAACCAGATCCTTTCACACTAATGTTTGATAATAAGGCAAGTTTTTATTTCCTGTCTCCCTATTTTCCAGAGTACCCTGGTACAAGGGTTCCGTTTTCTACGAGGTCTTCCCAGCCAGCTTCCAGGACACCAACGATGACGGTCTGGGCGACATCCGAGGCTTGATTGGACGGGCCGATTATTTTCAAACGCTTGGCATCGGAGCCGTCCGTTTGAACTCGATTTTCCCCTCGGCACACTATCCGGACCGGTTCCAAGAGGTGACATCGCTGACGGCAATCGACGAGGTGCTGGGAAAGGTGGAAGACTTGCAGAAATTTGCGGCCGTGTTGCATGAGAGGAACATATCGTTGATTCTGGACCTGCCGATCTATCCATTTGTGACTCATTTGAATCCCCCGAGTTTGGATGTTGATCATTTGCCGAACAGAACTTCTGGTTCGGACACTCCGACGAGTGAGTTTTTGCGTCTGGCCAGATCGGTGAATGGGGGACAGGAAAATGATATCACAAATGTTTTGATGTTTTGGTTGGCTAAGGGTGGTGTTGATGGGTTTTATATCAAGGGTTTAGAGCAATTTTCAGAGGATCCTTTGTTACTAGAAAATATCAAGGAGTGGAAGTATACCTTAGGAGGAGACAGGGTTTTGATCGTAAGTAAGAGTTTCATCGATAAAGTTCCAGAAGCGATAGTACGTGATGTGCTCAACCAAGTAGATTTGGTGGATGTTCTGCTGGATGTTGCTAATGGTACGGAGGCGATCGCTAGCACGGTTCGAGATGCCATTGATGGAACGTTGCTCAAAGGAGTTGATCATCCGTGGGTGCATTGGAGTTTGGGTGGAGTAAACGAGAGACGCTTGTCGTCTGGAATGAATTCTAATGTGACACTTGCAGCGACTTTGATGCAACTTATGCTGCCGGGAACATCGAGTATTTTCTATGGAGATGAAATTGCCTTGGCAGAAGTTCACGATCCAAATGAGGAACACAAGGAAACGCAACACTTGCATCATCTACCCGTGATGACCTGGAGTGGAAATCAGAATCAATTTACAGGACGAGGAACGTTACCGTGGTTGCCCAAGAGTGCCGCGGCATCATATCATCATTTGGATATTGTACAGGAAATGATCGAGCTGAGGAAACGCTCACCGTCGATTTATTTGAATGCGGTAGTAAAGGAAGGCCAAATTCTACCGAATGCGGAAGTCAAGTCCAGTAAAAATGACATTATGGTTATTCAGCGATGGTACCCGAGGAGAAACTCCTTTGCGTCGATTACAAACTTTGGCACAAAAAACGTGTCTCTGGATTTGACTGCGATGTTCTACAGTGGCGAAATAGTTGCTGGTGCATCCATGGTGAAGGAGCGCGTGTATTTTCAAAAGTTCAACGTTGGAAGCTTAGAGACTGTAGTTGTGAGATTACATAAGTAGAAAGCAGAACAGCGACACAATGTTTGTTTTTGATTGATTTTGGATTTTATTTTCTGGATTTTTTCTTATAAAGAAGAAAATTCAAATAGTTTCTAACCTACTAGT
The DNA here is from genome assembly GCF_035046485.1 of Aedes albopictus. Taxonomy (NCBI): domain Eukaryota; kingdom Metazoa; phylum Arthropoda; class Insecta; order Diptera; family Culicidae; genus Aedes; species Aedes albopictus. The sequence goes on from NW_026917144.1 coordinate 69,861, forward strand.
AGCTTAACTTGCTAGCCTGTTCTGTACATATGTCAACCTTAGCTGTGTTGTGTTGAGTAGAGAGAATGTTAATAAAAAACTATTTAAAATATCTATAGGAAAACATAACGATTACTTTACTACTCCCTAGAAACAGTTCGTACTCGTTTTCTTTTGTCAGTGGTTCCCTAGTAAAACTACACGCAATTATCTCTCGCTCGGAACGGTATGTTAAAATAAAATAATATTTTAAATAAAATTCAACGTAACCTAAACCAATGCACGTGTGCACTACTTACACCAAAGGTTGCCTACAGTAGGTATTTTGAGCAAAAATGTACTATGATCATAAACATGCCCCTGTCTAGCTCACTAAATTTCCGTGTTAACCGGGTATCTGCTTATCCAAAGAAAAGGTTCTCCTCACAAGCGCACTCACTCACTTCCTCGCTCGCGCTCATTCTTGGCTCAAATCTTTTTCACCTCTTGCAGTAACAAATAAATATGGCGACTCACTTTGAGTGTATTGTTTCTTCGAGATTTTTGTTCCATTTTCCAGAATTACAAGGGCTTTTCCTCCGTGATAGGTAGATGAATCCTATTTTTACAGCGTATCTGTCAACGTTCTATGCGACAGAGTTCGAATTATTGCTTTGCATTCACTTCTTAAAGTTTTTTCTTTATCCTAAGTCATTATTAGTCTTGTCCTCCTTGTGTGTGTGCATTCAATTTACTCTATCTATTCTACAGATTTCCTTTGACGATTAAGATGAACTCTACTTAGCGGGTAAATTTGGCACGAATTTTATGGAATATTTTCGGAACAGTTTACGATCCGGAAAGGATTCAATGCCAAACGGTTGATCTCAATTATTCAACAATTTTGTACCCATTAGATTTTTGTGTGGACCGGAAAGTGACTCTGAATGTGCCTTGTTTCTTTTAGCTAAAATCAATTTACACACTTACGCTTCAATCAGAGAACTAGGTTTGCCTACCCAAGCAGCACACAAGTCACAAAGGAGTGTCGACAGCGCAGGTTTTTGGTTGGATACGAGTCATTTTCAAGTTATTCTGCCTTTGAGTTAAAATTACATTAATGTAGCTCCTGTACAACCAAAAACCTGCGCTGTCGACACTCCTTTGTGACTTGTGTGCTGCTTGGGTAAAAACAAGAGTTTATGTTTTTTATATAAAATATCCTGAGTAATTTCCACTAAAGAAAGATACTTTGTTTTAACAATCTAATATGCGTCCGTGTTATTTGTGAGCTGACATTCGGGTGATTTTAGCTCGCACTATGGGTTCGAAAATCGTAAGAAAGCTTGGAACGATGGAGGTGTGGTTTATATGTTCGACAGTGATCAAGAGAGAATAATCCAAAGCTAAATAAGTAGGGGGAATGTTCGTTCTGGGAAACAGACAAAGTACGTTCGGTGGGGTTTTACTAAGGAAAAGTTTCGTTCCAAAAACTTCCTTTCGATTTTCCTGGATTGGTTTTTATCCTAAAGGAGAAAATAGTACAACAAACTATAGGTCCATTTTATAAAAATGCAAGTAACACAAACTTTTCTCTCCCGATTAAGACGACAAAAATCTACTATCTTAGCTTTAGCATGACACAATAGGTTTCCAAATGTAAAAGTCTATCGTTTTCAGCGTAAAATTATCGTATTTGATCTGACAGCTACGCAGATGATGGCTGCAGAGACCGTCGGACCGTCGGCCAAGCGTTTCGCGTTGATACTGAATTATCTCAGGCACTGGGTTGTGAGGAGCTGTAGCTCTTTTGCTTGGCCGGCGTCGACGGATCCATCACGTAGTTGTTGCCCTCGGTTGCCGTTTGGCCCGGTAGCGGGGGCAGCTTGTCGTTCGGATGCCGATGGCTCACGATCGATGATTTGCGGGGTTTGGCAAGCTGGGTGGTGCTCAGACCGGACACCGGATATTTGTTGGTCTTGTGGTTCAGGAGGCTCTGCTGGCTGGGACTGGTAATGGTGGCATTACTACCGCTATTGGGTGAGCTGTTCAGGCCAGCTTTGGGATGTTTGGGCATGACGAAAGCCCGTGTTTGTTTCAAAAGGGAACGGTCATGCATTAGGGCAGAAATAAGCGGAAGATCAAGGTTCTTGCTTTTCTCCCGCAGAGTCCTGATGTCGATGGAGGGGCCGAAATCAATATCCGGATATTGCTTCCTTATCTGAGCTTGCAGTTTTGCACTCGGACCGCATGGTTTCGTAGGGGTGGGTTTCGCTGGGACTGGAAATAATTCGAAAATGGCGTTAGCGATGGGGTTGAATTTGAATTGCACAATTTAGACTCACCTTCGGGAGGTTTCGTTATGGCGGCTACAGCTTTCACAGCTGGTGACGTTTGCTTCTCTAGGGTTGGAAGGGGTATCGGTGGCTTCCGAGTGGGTTTTCTAGATTCGTATGGTGGAGGAGGAGGTGGCGGAAGTCGTCTGATTTTGGGAGTGCTTTCGACCGAGTTCAGGATGTTGTCGTCGGATCTGGATCGCACAAACATGGACGACGAACTGCTGGATACAGGTCGAGGTCGTAGTGGAGGTGGTGGTGGTGGTTCATACGATGAACAAAGGCTAGCTACCGATGGACTGTACAGGGGAGAATACGCTCCGGGTAGTTGAACGTAGGTATCGGAAAGATTCTGTGTAGAAGCGTAACGGGAATTGGATGACAGGGCCATGGAAAGGTATGGAGTACTCCTGTAGATGGCATGATTCTTGCACGCTTCCCAGCTACGGTTATGGGCTCGAACAGTGTGGTAGGCAAGATACGGTGGTGGGGGTGGACTTTGGGCCATTGCTGCCAGTATCGAACCTTGTTTGGCGTCAAGATACTCCTGCTGACTAATTGAGGGATCCTGGATCGGATAGATGACGTAGTCTACATCACTGTAGAGTTGTTGTTGATAGAGTTCGATCTGGGATCGCGCCAGCTGTCCAGTGTATACAGTAGCTAGCGAATGAGCTGGTGGAGGTGGTGGAGGTTGCCGTGGCATTGTTGGCGGCGGTGGTGGGTGATATTGTCGAGGTTTGATCACCGGTAGCAAGACGCAGGTTCGATGAGGTGGTTTCGGTATTTCTGGGTATGGTGGTGGAGGCGAGGTAATGCTTTTGTGGTATGGAACGACCGGTATGCCAAGTGCGCTGGGCGTTGTTGGCGCTGTCGTCACCGTTGTGGGAAGTGGAGACTGTGATAGATTGCTGATGTTGTTGACTGTTGGTGCCGCATAGCTTGGCTTTGCGGTTTCGCCAACTACACTGGTATGAGCCTTCAGAATGTTGATCTGGGATCTGGTGGTAATGAAACGTGCAGGAACTTCCTCTGGTATTGCGGATGCTTGTAAACTAGATGCCGCACACACCGGAATGACTGGAGCAGGAACTGGTCGTTCCCGCACGATGGTAGTTGGCTTCTGGGGATATGGAGGAGGATCGCGAAGAGGAATCACGGGTGCCTCGTCTGGACGTATATCTGGTCCGCGTAAGCCGGTAGTTTCGTGATGTGCATTGTAAGGAGGAGGTGGAGGTGGAGGTGAATCATTCGAGCTAACTAAACTCATAAGAGACTGCCGTTGTGCTGGCATGTTGCTGTCGATTCTTTTCGGAGGAGCAGGAGGTAGAACATCGTCATCGTATTCGTCTTCCGTGGGAGCGGTATCTTCACTTCCTTGCAGATAACTTTCACCCTCCAAAGGCAATGGCAACGTCACGTAGTCACAATCTGAATCAAGGGTGTGGCTCACTGTTTTCCTTGACGGGTACGTCCCTCGCCCCACGATCAAATCGGTCAACTCTTCTGCGCTCAAAAGTGTATGCTTGTTGTCCGTTGGATCACTTCCGTCTCCTCTAAATGATCCTGCTGCAGACACGTTGGAATCTGATCGCAATCGGAACTCGTTGATGTCGCTGTCTAGACGTGGTCTGTAATCTCCATCCACTGAGTCGACTGGTTCAAGAGGCTCTGCTAGCTCACTCTGACACGGTTGGAAACTGCCATAGTGAGAGCTCTCATGTGATTCAGACTCTGCGATCTCTGACGATTGACCTGTCATCTCACTGCTATTCATCGTGTACACTCCGCTAGTTTCCGTAGGTGGCGCATGAGCCAGTGTATAAACTCCCGAATTTGTCTCTTCTTCTTCCTCGTTGATGTCATGATCTATGCAAGTACTAGTTGCCACACTTAATGTACTGTTTTGGGCCGTATGACTATATCCAAGTTCCAAACTACTGCACGTAGATGTCTGACGCCGTTCGATTGAGCTGCTGGTGTTGTTCTGAGGTAAGTTTATACAATCGGTAGCTACGACCACGGTACTGCAAGTCGACGAACATTGTGAACCAATGTTATGCTGCGATGACGGTGACGACTCGCAGTCTTTAGTTGTCCTTTCCTTCACTTCGGTTCCTTCGTTGCTTGATACTGAACGAATAGTGGCATTGGATCGGATGGACAAAGCCGCTAGAGTGCCTTCCAAATCTTTGAGGGATACTTGTCCGACGGAAGAGGTTTGTCGACTTACACTAGGGCAATCAAGTAGATGAGCAAATGCTAGACTTTCCGTCGAAGGGGCTGCGAGTGTTGCTGTAGGTGGCGTATTGATGATTATTTCAAGTTCATCTTCTGAATGGACTCGATCGCTTACAATACCGGAGGTAGTATTAGAACTTGTGCTGGAGATAACCGATATTCGCTGGTCACTTTTGCTTTTGTACGGTAGGGCCCGAGAGTACAGATATGGATAGCCGTGAATGCAGCTGCTTTCCTCTTCCTCTCGTTTCATAGCTTCCGTTAGACGCGGGGCAATTTTCATGGAAAATTGGTGCGTCTCTCGGCACAATGCTAATATCATTTTGTTCTTGTCGTCGTTCACCGAGTAGAGCGTGATTTTTGTTTCACCGGAGCGGATTTCGAACTTTTTCCGATCAAAACTCAGCTTGCCGATGCTGGGCCAGTTGAACGTGGTCGCTGTGGAGTTATCCGCTGCGATACGTATTCCTTTCGCGTAGATGCTTAACGATACTGACCCCATGCCGGTTTCGTTCTTGGTTTGCTTCATGCGAAACACGTGAGCGTTGATGGCTTCGTTGAGATTGCACGCCTCTCGAATATAGTGGGTTTCTGCATCAGCTCGAGACATTCCTCGGTTTTCCCGATGGCAAGAGTTGAGCGCTGAAATACCCCACGCCGACCGCAGCGACGGGTTGATGTAGTCTTCAGGCCTGAAGTATTCACTGCTGCCGTTGCAGGTGGATGCGTTGTTGTTATTGGTGCTGCTACTAGTACTAGGGCTACAATTGTTATTGTTGATGTTGCTATTACTGGTTGTAGTACTACCGGTGCTGCTGCTACTTCCACTGTTGAGGGTGGCGGCACTATTGCTGTTGTTGATGGTGCAGCCATTACCTGAATTGGCTGTACTAGTGGTAGTTCCGCTTGTACTGCTAGTGTTGCTAGTGCTGCCGCTTGTGCTACTGGTCCCATCGATAACGACTCCATTTTCTTCAGGGCAATCGCCCAGATCTGCTTGTAGCGATAGGCCGCCGAGGAGAAGTAGCGATTGTTCGGAATATTCCTTCGGAAGATCCCGGTTGATGGCATTGTACTTGAGCTGCAGGTAATAGTTATGCCGGGATACTTCATCTCTTAGCATCAGTGGGCTCTCGATGTAGAACTGCACACGGAAGTGTAGTTCCAGGAGAGGTTTCCCGTTTGCGTCTAAGCCCTGGGGGGAGGTAATTAGGAAAAGATGATATTCGTTAGAAACGGTGTTTGTGTCTGGAAGAAGGGAGTTAACTTACGTGCGTGTGTGACGAACGCCAGCTTTTCGGTCCGTATTTGGACAGTTTGCTCTCGGGGTCGGCAAACAAGTATTCGCCATCTGTGGAAACACAAAAAGAAAATCGGAGTAGTATAATTAGCACTTGGTCGAAAATATTCCAAGGATAACATCGGTAAGGGAATTATTTGCTGTTGCTGCAGCTGTAGAAACAGTGTTAATTGTCACTTCAAGCGTCACCTTTGAGAAGCATTCGAACAATTCACTGATTGTCAGGGGAAGTCGCCATATGGAAGCCATGGATGACGAGGCCCTGATTGTATAAAATAACTTCCCACCACAGTTTCGAAAGTTTTACAGTGTCATAAATTTAAGCTCGATGATCACCGGAGGAGAAGATTGCGTCGATCTGTACGACTGGGAAAATGTGGATATCCAATCGCTACGGAATGCGACTTAATTGCAGTTGTCGATAGCAAAAAAAGGCTGTTCAGTGCAGTTAAATTGAGTATGATGTCGTAGCACTCTCGCTGTGGGGTGTGGTAAGTACATGTAAATATTTATAAACGGCGCCAGTCTCGCATCATTTAAGGAGACATTGCAAAGTATGGGGACCCCCACCCTTCTCTGCTTCCCCCGTTTTGCATCCAATGCCGATGAGGTGTGATATGAGAAACCTCTGCTGTGTGAGGTGGCCTTGAATTGCGAAACTAGCGTGAGCTACCGCGTATGTGCCTAGAAATATTACCCGTTGCAAGAAAATAGAGAGCGAAAAAGGTGCAAAATCGCTAATAGACCTCCGCTGGTATGTTTAATCGTTATGGTGTCTTCTACAATAAGTGCGCGAATTGGCCAAGGAATACTGCGCCGAAAACACCGAAATGATTTTTCTTACAGGCGGAGATGTATGGGTGATTGCGCGTACAAATTTTCGCGCAACGCATAATACAGCGTCAAATGATGATGAGAGACTTGCGGCTTCCAAGTAGCCACCCTTTAGACATTGATGGGCTGGCGAGCTGGTGACGTTGATGTGAGCTACGTATCATCAAGTTAGTTCACGGATCTATGGACACTTTCAGCTAGCGGCTAGATAGGTGCTGGAACAGCACAATTCTCGATACACATACCGAGTGACTTCACCGCTGCGCAAGCATTCGCGTGTAGAGAGAGAGAGTTGGCAAGCTTTTCAACGTGTCTCTCTTACTCGCGCACTCGGTTGCTCAAAACCGATCGGAATGCATATTAATTAAATGTTCGGCCACAAGGGGCGGCGATGGGACGGGCGGCTGTAAAACTCGTTCTGGCTGCCATTAGATGTCGATATTCATACGTACTCACGTATCAAATGTCACTGGATTGCGCGTTTTCTCGTAGCTTCTCGTGAAACTTTGGCGCAAACCCGATTGCTGCAGGGTATAATATCGTTCAACTATTTTTTTTTTCACTTTTTGATTATGAGTGTTGGTATTTATAGAATCTTTAAGGGCGGACGGGACGGTCGAGGAAATATCCGCCATTGCTCTGTTGCTACTAAGATGGTAATCTCAGATTCTACTTCATATAATGGAACAAAAATCTATCATTGTGTATGCTCACTTGCAGTGCATATGCTGATTGTTTTTCAGCCTCATCTGTGCGATAGAAATCGAGATTACCATCTTCAAAATCGCGAGGCAAATTGTTAGAAAGAGAGGGAAGATAGGAAAAATAACACAGCGTCCCGATTCACCTTAACGATCCTAAGCAGACGATGTCTATGTAATATCATTAATGATGATAAAATATTACTGACTATCAACAGTCGATAAGCGACCGATTCTGTGACCTGAAAAATAAGTTCTATGAGAGCCCAAAACAAAATTTAGAAACAGTTATCGGAAATCGGCACGCGTGGATCGTAAAAGGGTAAAAGGCTGTTTATTTCGATCTGTCATATTGCATTGGTACGGAAAACTTTCATTCCTTTACTTACGATAATGGTCTGCTAGAGAGATACTTCAAATGTAAGAATATTTGAATCCGAAAACGCACTAGGAGGCACCCGAGTGGTGACCTGATAGACCACGGTGCTGGATCACTGGAGATTTAGGACGTTATAGGTTTGAGGTTCTACAGACAGGTCATTATTTCGTAGGAACAAAAGTTTGGACTCGATTTCCTAGCGGCACGAGTTCAAGATACAATACAACACTCATTTCAAAATCCAAAATGTCAACGGTTTATGGGAGTTCATGTACACAACAGTGCAAAAAGGTTATGGTTGGTTGGAGCAGAAAATAAGCCAACCCATCTCAGCCAAAAAACAGATACACGATCAGAGCATGACTGCAGAAGTGCATTGAAGCACGCATCGTAACGATATGCGGAGATTTTATGCAACTGTCAATAGTGTGCGTCACAATACTGCGCCAGTAACTGCCTGTGCAATGATCGGGAAGAAAAATTGCTGATGAATAAATCAGTATCTGGTATCGATCAGAATCAGAAATAACATAGCTGATGACGATCAAATAGTGGAACCCACAGCAATGGACGAGTTAAAGAAAGCCCTAAAGGAGCTGAGAATCCAGCTGATTTTTCAGCGAAACTAATAAGGTTTATGCTCTTGGGTTTTGCTGACGATATCGATTTGATCAGCATCGATCGTAAGGCAGTGGAGGAAGCTTTTGTTCATCTGAAAAGGATGTGGACAATTAACTCGACTAAGGCAAACTACGTGGTTGTGGGTAGAGATAGCGACAGGCCTTGTCAGTCTTCAGGGTGTTCTTAGAACCGCCACAAAATCAAAATTGTTTCAGTTTAGTTTTATGACGCGTCCAATGATCTGTTGTTACTCGGGGAAAGATTTGATTGCAACCCAAAATCGAAATGATGTTTATACATATGTGGAATCCAGCATCTTTAGAAAGTTTCATAATATAGCATGCGTGATTTCAAATAAATCTAGACCAACTGGATCCACATCAACTCAGAAGATCAGCATCACCGTTTCTGGATACAGAAGCACAAATGTGATGGGGACGGACACCAAGCCGAGAAGAAAAGAAAACGAGAACAAAAATTTGGAATATTCAAATCTCTTTCTTGTTTCGTTTTTCTCGTCCATCCCGTCGTTCCGCGGGCTCCATCGTAGGTTACCAACCAACTGCTGTATAACCACCAGTGCCAGCTTCTACCGCGACTTGGTTCGCGAGGGAGACCCGAAGAAACAAGTTTTATTCGATAGGTATGGACGCGCGCGCGCGTTCGAGAGTCGCTCAATGTGTCCACCTTCTTGTCCCACAACCGCCATCACCACCACCGTCTTCTTCGCTGCACACTCACACAGCCCTGTCCGTTTGGCCAAGTGTCTCTCCTCCGTATCATTGAAGCTCCGAGCTCTGACTTTCGCTTCAAACGGTGGGCCACGCATCGAAACGCGAACACCGGAGGAGGCCAGAAGTGGCGGCTGCGACGCGGCCATATAAAACCGGACTCGCCCATAAGCCTTGAACTCTCCCTCCCCGCGGGGTCTCTTGGGCAAACAACACATACATACACACAAACACCCATACATTGACCCACCCGTTTGCTTCGTCACCTCAAAAGAAGCTTTTCACATTTTTCTCGCGCGCGCGGGGCGACCGAATGCTTCGGTGTCCACCTCAGTCAGCAGAGGCCCTAAACTATTCATTTTCTGGCTGGGCTCCACGTGGATGTTGCGCTGCGCTGCTGTTGCCCTTCTCGCAGCTTGAACTCTCGCTCGGTCAGAAAAGAGCCCGGAGAAAAGAAGAAAAACAAACTCGTTAAAATTTTAATCGTTATCATCCAACTCCGTCTTGACCAGTTTTCGCGAGGTCCAACGACGACGACGAAAAGTGGGCTTCGACCTCGTGTCGCACGTTCCAAACGTCGACGTCGTTCAAGTCTCCAAGTGGATCGAAACCAAAAAAAAAATGTCACAATAGGAGCCTGCCTACCAGACCAGACAGATGAAAAAAATTCAAAAAATGAAAAGAAGTTCACTTGGTTTTGGCTTTTAAGTTTGCAGCGAACCAGCGAACGCTACAACAACGGGCGACAGCAGCAGAGCGCAGCGCAGCCAGTAGTGCAGCACAAGAGCAACCAAACAAAACTCAATTTACATAATCGATTTGTATTTGTCATCATCAATTTTACTTTTGGACATTGATTTTTTCATTCCGTTTCGAGCGCGTTTCCCCCCCCCCCCCTCATTGACTTGACGACGACGGTCAGCCCACCGCAGTACGCAGTCCAGTCCCGGTCCTACCTATCTCGAATCGCGCTAAAAGCAAATTTCAGGAAAGAAGCGGATCTTCGCATTCCGACAATTTCTGCGGGAGGGATTGTCGCTTGACGAATCAAAAATTGAAATATTCGGCAGGGTGGAGCTGTTGGCGTGGAGTTTCTCCTTTGCAAGTTCCAAAGATATTTTGCAATACACGCTAAAACCACTCAGCACTAAAATGCATAATTTCCAGACTACACCAAAAGTGTGTAACACTTACACATTCACAAAATCAGCTCCTGCGTCCGCAAAATTGTGAAATTCATAAAAAAAAATCTACGGCAATCTAGCTAGGTTTACTAGTGATCTTGGTATTAAACAAAAAATATCGACATTTCGCATCTAGAAGAGTGTACGAGCTGTTTTTGTGAATGCGTAACTGTAACACATTTTTGGTGTGGTCTGGAAATTATGCACTTATGAGTTGGTCTTACACTATTTAGGTGCTGAGCAGTTTTAGCGTGTAGGTTTATAATATAAGACGGATGGATGTAAATAAAAAGTCCAAAATTGATGGTTATTGACCGATATCGCGAAAGATCAAATTTCACATTCTGTTCCGCTAAAGGCACGAAAATGTTAGTGTTTCCCAAGCTACGAAATTGGTCAGTGTCGCTAAGTGGCACCGGGGTCACCAAACAAGGTGACGAACATTTTGTTTAGAATTGACGTAAAACCGAGAATTTATGAAATTTGGCCAATTGTTTGCTTCGCTAGAGACATAAAACTCAAGTTTGGGGTGATAGTGTAAGTATTGAATAAGAATATAGTTCTATAGTTGGTACACTAGAAACTCTTTTTATGCACATGGCTGGGACTGCATAAATTATTATTATTATTATTTTTCTTTATTATAGAGATTTACAGCCCTCGGCTGGTTCATCTCGTAGCGACTGCATAAATTAAAAATGAGCATAAATTAAAAATAGGCATAAATAGAGGGAAATTTTTGTATGTATACATTTAGTTTGGGCCTCAATGAGCGAATTTAGTTCGCGAGAACGGGTCTTGCTCCATGGACTTTGAGGTGGGACTAAGGGAGTTTCCAGAGAGCCCAAAAAAAGGGAGTTCCATGGGGCTTCAGGGGCGTTTTGAGGAATTGTTTCAGAAGATTTGAGGAGCCTTTTAAGGGCTACTGTCAAGATTTGTTGGAGTTTTAATTTGATAACGGGGAATTCAGGGGCATTTCAATAGCATTACGGGGATTTCAAGTACGTTCGAAGGGGCTTTAAGGGCAATTGAAGGGATCTCAGGAGCCTTTAAAGGATAATGCAAGGGGTTTGAAGGGCGTTTCAATGTAGTTAAGAGTCTCCAGGATTTCAGTACAGTTCAGAGAGTTTCAGGGATTTTCTGGAACATTTTAAGGGCGTTCCTTAAGGGTTTTAGGGGTGTTTGATAGCAGTTCAGAGCCGCTTCAAAGGGTTTCAGAAGCATTTCAAATTAACCCCATTTTACGCACCTGAGATGATCCGAAACTCCCGAAAACTCCTCCGTAACGCCTCTGAATCCCACCGAAAATGCTCTGAAACTTCCTGAAATGCCTTTGAAATCCCCCTTATACCTCTCGGACCCCATGTAACGTACCTGAGAGGCTCCGAAACCCCCGAAAACGCCTACGTAACGCTTCCATAACGTCTCTGAATCTCGCAGAAAATGCTCTGATAACTCCTAAATTGCCTTCAAAATCACCCTTAAACCCCCTCGGGCCCCAGGTAATGCATCTGAGAGGCTCCGAAACCCCCCGAAAACTCCCCGTTACGCTTTCATAACGCCTCTGAATCCCACCGAAAATGCTGTGAAACTTCCTGAAATGTAGTCAATTCTATTTATTCGATCGATTCATAGTACCGTATAATACCATATAACCCCAATAGATTGACCACCTTTTATCCGAACACTTTTAATTTTGACCTTCCCTAGGGGAGCGGGTCTAGAGTGGACCTCGATAATGCACCTGAGGTCCGCGACGTGATACCTGGCATCGAACCCAACTCCCGACAAACTCACAAAATGTGAGTTCTTTCTTCGGAAAGGAAGTAAAGCGTGTGTCCCGCGATGAACTAGCCTAAGGCTAAAAATCTCGGTTTACTACACATTATCCTTCCCTAATTGCATATTGCACATTGAAACTAAAAATGGTTCAACATTATTTTGACATAAATAGAACAGTTCGAAACCGAACGCGTACAGCAAGCAAAGTTCTGAAACCTAAGTTTTCAAAAAACCTGTAATTCTGTATATACAGATTCTGTATCCGGAAATAGCCGTACAAATCTGTAAAATATAGATTAATCTGTATGTGTGGCAACCCTGCTTAAGTACTCTTGGGTACGGAGTACGCTATCAAACACGAGTACTTGGATGTTTGGCGTTTGGTGTGCGAGAAAACGTACAGAAGTTGAACATAAGTTGAGTTCGTGGTAAGACTGTTTTTGACATAGGGGCTTACGCAGTTGTGCGTAGATGCCAGACGTGAAGTGATAGATTGTGTGAAGATTATTGTAAAGCGTCACAGTTCGCCTGATTGCATAACTTACAGGCGTTTATATGATAGATATGACTCCTGTGATAGTTGGAAAAAAGAGAAACAGCTGTTTGTAATCCGTTTCTAGTTCTAGTGATAAATGACAAGATGTATAATCTGTTTTAGGATAAAGATACAACGAAGCCGCACCTTGAATTTATGAGAACACAAATATAAGAAGTTTTATGATGGTTTGACCAATTCATCAAATTCGCCAAAACTATAGCTGGATTAGGGACAAGGTATTTGGAGTACATAGCTAAAACTTTCTAGAGCACCGTTTTTTTTAGAACCCTTGAATGGATTTGGATCAAAATGGATCACACTGATGACGACCACTAAACAATCAGCATGAAACATTTTCAGCCTTAACTGATGATGAAACTTCTCGAAGGATTTCTACCAGAGAGCACATGACCTTTTCTGGACAATTTTCTGAATGTACAACATTCCAATATTCAGACATTCGTCTAGGACAGCCTTTCTCAAACTTCTTTACCGACGCGTGTATTGCCTCTGGGGGTGGTGAGTCGCGACTCATAGTTTGAGAAAGGTGCGCTGTCTTCGAGAAGTTTTACCGGCAAAATCAGTACTCAAAATTCCATAAATATCTTCAATGATTCCTCAGAAAATCTGTACGCAATTTCTTTGAAAAAATCTTTAAAATTACTTAACAAAGAATACAGGAGTTAGAGTTCATTTTCAAACGATTTACGATTTATTATTACAATCAAACCGAATCCAACTCTATACTCGGGTTCTCATTTGTTTCACGAAACGTTTTCAGATTGATGAAGACCTTTGAAAATGGTACCTTGTCTAATTCCTGTCAGGGGCTTTAATAAACCACGTAGACCAAATTTTGGCCATCTCAAACACCTTCCTCTACCCTCGTAGACTTTCGTTAAAATTTTTATGGAGCGTAGACTTTGTCTGAACCAACCCTCCCATCCCCAAAAAAAATCTACGTGTCCCTCATCGGTTCCCTCAAATATATAACCCCGGAAATTACTTAATTTACATCTACGTCTCGACTCGAGTCAAGTACGAGACATAGAAGACGAGCTCACAGTTGAGGTCGATATACGTATCTATCATAGGATGCAATCATAAAGTTGGATCAAACGGAATAGAATTTAACTGTATTCTCTTTTACATGCAGATATTCCATTAACACGACCAGATTTTTCGCAAAGTACATTGCGCCGTAACGTCGGAAAATAGATAACCTCCGTTTCCTTTGATTTGGGAGATTGCAAGCCAAATCATATTTGATATGTATCATCTTCTTAAAAAAGTGTCATCGAATTTCATGGAAATAATGTCATGACATTTTTCATTTTCCACCATTTCCGATGCAAATTTCCATCCGTGAGCAATATTAATCTTAAGTGTCGATTAGTTTTGGAAGGTTAATCATGTCGCCGATCAGCGACATTTACACAAGCGTATAGCAAAATGACATTTTCATGACATTTCCTATCCAGAGTTCATTGCTGTCAGATACAATTCCGTCAGGGATTTTTCAAAATAATGCTTGGAGTAAGAAGTTAAAGAAATATCTTTTATTGTTGGTGAAAATCATGGTGTAATTCCTATGTTGAATGTTTTAAAATTCCTTGTAATTTCCAAAATAGTGCTACGTTACCATGTCAACTATAAATTTAGACCAATGAATTCTACAACTCCTCTAAAAGCACACTCTGAATTCCCGTTCAAATCAAGAGCCCCCAACCAAAGGCATGGCATTCAACGGAAAGTTACGTGATCACGAAGTTCGACATCCAGTTGAACGATTTCAACGAGCGAGCGAACGAACGAACGAACGCTGAAATCTCACTCGAACGACCAACCAACCGGGCCGGGCAGCAGGACAAAATCACCGGTTTACCAAATCGCTCCAAACGCGACGTCGTCGTCGGGTACGACCACGACGACGACGATGATGATGATGTGCGCGAGCGCGAGGATGACATGGCATGGGGCTGCGGCTGCGGCTGTGGCTGGGATGGGACCCCGCGCCCATGAATGCTGTTCAACAGGAAATTTGCCTCGGGACATATGAAAAGGCGAGTCGTCCAAAGCACCAGCTTCAGCTTGGAATGAGAGGTGGGCGCGGGGTGGGGATGCGGAGACCTGCGGCGAGTGGCGTGCGAGATGTGGACCCAGGTTGGCCCAGGTTGGCTTGGTAGTAGGTACGAGCGAAAGGGGAGTGGACGACGACGACGGTGCGGCCGGAATGCCACAGCCACGAATCTCCTTCCATAGGCGAGCAGCCAGCAACGCGAGATCAAGCCAAAGAAGATTTCACGAACGGTACACGGTGGGAGGAATTCGTGGTCAAAATGGGCTTGGAAGTAAGACTTCACAAGGGATAACCCAGAATGCTAAGACTTACACCGATGCGTTGATACCTATTATCTATCATTCACAAGGTTCTAGCTAGACTATGAAAATTCAATAATTTTATATGTAGAGAAGAAAGAGCAAGTAGATAGAAGATGTAATGTTGGAGAGAAGGTCTATCAAATTGTCTTCCCGATCATTGCACAGGCGGTTAGTGGCGCAGTATTGTGTCGCACAATATTGATAGTTTCATAAAATCTTCGCATATCGTTCCGATGCATGTTTTCCTGCGCCTCAGTTAGAACGCTATGTTCGTGCTGCCGTTTCGTTTGCTTAGATGGATTGGTTAATGTTTCTACTGTTTCGAGAAGCCGTTGACATCACTCTGTCCATGGGTATCTTCCTCTCGTCTAGTTTCTGATGAAACTATGTAGCGACCACTTCGCCGTACAAGCGTTGGAAATTGAAACGAAATCACTCTTTTGACCAACTTTCCATCCCAAATATTCCTTTGTACAACTGAGGAACACCAAGCAGGAGGCGCGGGGAACCAAAGGAAAAAAGGAGAAAAACGAAGCATGAATAAAAACGAGGAATTTCATTTCACGAGAGCAGCAAAAGTAACAGCAATAGCAACAGCAGCAGCAGCAGCGCAGGATCCAATCGAAAAGACATAAGACGCGTGTTTAGTAATTCAGGTAGCTGTTGGGCCCTGTTGTTGTTTTCGTTGATCTCGTGTGGTTGTTTTTCCATCGCCGTCGTCGTAGCCGTTGTCGTTTTGGGTCGACGTCGTCATTTCGTTCGCTTATAAATTTGTGTACCCATTTCTTCTTCCCCGTCTTGCGGGCTGGGCTCAGTTTGAGACATTCAGGTGGGGTTGAGAAGAGCCTGGAGCGAAGGGGTATAAAAACAGAATTGATCCACCTTTCCAGAGCTGTGGTAGTTCGAATTACAGTGAGAACTATCATTTCGACTTTTAGCAGTGTTCTAAGAGACCTTTCGCAATTATTGACTAAGAGCTTTTTTTTCAACTCAAAAGTTTAATCTACATTCCAATGTATATGATAGGCACGATGTGTTTCTAGGCCCGAATCAAGTCAAGAATATTTTCATTACAAAAATCCTGTACCAATCGAGTCTCGCTTCAAACAACCTCAACAAGGATTTTAGTACTCTCGTTTTTACAGATTATAGTAGCACATAGGCTCAAACCAAAACGAGAGACGAACCAGCCAAGGGCTGAAAGTCTCTCAAATAAAGATAAATCAATCAATCAATCAAACCAAAACATTTCAATTGCGTAACATCTGTCTCCAACAGTAGATATAGTAACGTCAAAATAAACGCCAGGAGGCTTACTTCATCTATTCCTTGAGCCTTACAAATGTGTTAACACTTTCTATGGAAAAATCAGCACTATGAAAATTACTGAACAGCTCCTGAATTCATTATTAACTCATATATGTAACAAAACTGTCAATTGATGAGTACCTAAATCATTTCGAACAAGGGATTTTTAAAATCCCAATCACAGTTCGGGTTTGGATTCGGAAACTTTACAAATGTTTTCCCCTGGACTTCCCCTTTCAAAGTGATGCCAATACCCTTCAAAGAATCACCCCAAACATTACCAATCAGCCTTTTTGGGGCTCTTGGCTAAGTTGCCGGGCGATGGCTTATCTTCCACTGATGGAACCATATTTATGACAAGATGGAGATTTTGTGTACATCTCGCCCCCAACCAAACCCCAACCGAAAACCGATCGAAGAGACGTCGTCGTTGTCTGTCGAGTGAAAGAGTTGAGCCGTGCTCGTTTCATCAGCCAGTGGCAGCAGCAGCAGCACCGGCGCATGGCTAAACGGTTGTTGTACGAGCTCGCGCCCGCGTCCGCGAGGGGGAAAATAAATGGCCTAGCCCTGCTGGCTGGACGGACACTGAAGAAAGAATCGACGAAAAATTGTGCGCATAAACTGTGGCTGCCACTATAAATCACCGGATCAGCATTTTTAAATTGCACTCGCGCCACACAAACGGGGCACAAAGGTGCGCGCCCAGGTGGAAGGGGAGATATGTGGGGGTTGGGCTGGTGCACTCGGACGGATCGGAAGGTTTTCGGACTTTGAGGAATGTCGATCCATTACGGAAGGTATGTGCTGAAATGGATTTAGGTTTTGAGATGTGGAGCTAAGATGGAATTTGTGGAAAAGGTGCACGAGTTTGGATGCCTGTTTGCTGGTTCTTGTTTGCCTGGAGTTTAGTATCAGCATACATGCCACGAATTGGTTAATTTGGCCGAAAACAGGCTTCGCCCCTTGGACCGTCACGCACCCTCCCTTGTGCACGAGCTTTCTTTTCATTGCAACTATGTTAGGGGGCATCCATTTAGTACGTCACGCTAGAAATGGGAATTTTCAACCCCCCCTCCCCCCTTCGTACGGGTTTTGCCTATACCTAGCACATTGCTTGTCACACTTTTCAGAACCCCCCCCCCCCTCCCCCCTCTAAGCGTGACGTACTTAATGGATGCCTCCCTATCATTCACATAACATTTGAATAGGAATTGATCATGTTTCGTTACACAAGTAAACCTTTAAAAAAGAGGGATGGAAAATCAGCTTGGGATGTACTTCACATGAAAAATCACTTGTGCGGTGGTTGGTGTTAATGAAGTTTTTAGCATTTTACAAGGAAAATTTGCCCATTATTGTTCAGACTCTAATAATTATCTGAATGGAGATTCCCTTCGTGAATTCTGAGTGAATTTGGAAAAACATTTGACTTAGTATATAGCGCATTTAGTTCATCACTGGACTATCGCACGAATTTTCAAGAGTGCGAAAACGTAAATAAAAGTGCGCGATTGCAACAAATCAACTCGGTGTGTTCAGCATAAAACAAAGAAATAGTGCGCCGAAGACATCAACTGGATTTGATGCAATCGCGCACTTTTATTAACGCTTTCGCACTTATAAAGACTGAGTGCGCAGTCCAGTGGTGAACGAAATGCGCAATATATCAGCATT
Organism: Aedes albopictus; assembly: GCF_035046485.1. Lineage (NCBI taxonomy): Eukaryota > Metazoa > Arthropoda > Insecta > Diptera > Culicidae > Aedes > Aedes albopictus. The sequence goes on from NW_026917144.1 coordinate 87,830, forward strand.
TAAACTATAAGCTCGTACGCCAAACGGTCACGACCAGTGCTGTGCAATATCAGATTGGTTAATGTCTTACGACACTCACTGTGAAGTGGGGGTCAAATGACAAATGCCGACCAGTAAAAAAATGAATCGAAGCACGCCAAGGAAACTCAATCAACCCTCGTTCAAGGCAGCATCTACAATATCCAACAGCTCCTATCGCATCTTCTTCCTGAAACATACGAGGAAACACGAAGCTCTGACTGCTTGATATTTGTGTGCTTCGCCTCACAATGTTCAGTGCGTATGGAAGCTCGCTTGCAATGCGGATGCGTCCATCGTACTTCAGCACATCAGTCTCTGATTGAGACTTCCCTTCACATTCGTTCACACGTTCGTAAATTGTGGAGTCCTACAAGAAGGTCTTCATAATTCACAAATGTTGGCATTGATCATCCCTTTAACATGACAACTTATTTCAGGACGCAACTAATTGGGCATTGATTTTTCAAGGTGTATGCTATGCACAAGCTACTCTGGAAATTTTCAACAGTTTTCCTCGGAATTCTTCACGAATTCCGAACAATTTCATAATGAGCTTTTCAAGGAAAGTCATCAAGCTCTTCAAGGAATTCATGTGCGACCTTTTTGAAGTGTTCCTTCTTGATTTTGTCCAGCAGCTTCTCAAAAACTTTATCCCGGAATTTCTAGTCTAGTCCTTCAGGTATTCCTCCGGATGTTCCAAATTCAGAGATTTCCACCTGATGATTGTACACATTTTTTGAAAGATTTTCTCAATAAATTCCTCAAAATGTTGTCCCTAACTTTTTGATAAAATTAATTCTTCTCTTTCACGAATTCCAGAAGAGTTTCTATAGGAAGTCTAGTATATATTTCTTTAAAAATTCAGTCAGGAGCAACAATGCCAAATAAAAAGATTTTTCAAAAAAAAAAAAAAAAGGAAACCCCTTAACTTTGGGAATTTTTCTAGAATTTTCTGTAAGAACTCCTCCTTGTACGAGTTTCTCTATCAATAACTGTTCCAGCAGTTCCTTTAAAAAAACCTTAAGGATTCCTAACCAGAAATGCCAGAATAATTTATCAAAAATCTGTATCAATACAGATTTTTCTGTACCGCCGTATTCGAGGGTATAGGGGCTGTCCATTAATTACATACGGGTTTATAGGGGGAGGGGGGGGGGGGGGGGTGCCATACAAAAATATTTGGCTTTCAATACAAAAAATCTTACAAGGGGGGGAGGGGGTGTCGAAAAATCGCAAAAATTCCCTTACGTAATTAATGGACAGCCCCATAGTAGATACTGAGAGTCCAGAATTTCAATAGAATCACTATTTTTTGACGGTGTTTATTTTTACTGGTGTTTAATTTCCTAAAACATGTGTAAAAATGTATAAATTTTCATAAATTTTTTATAGTTTAATCAGCAATTTATAAAGTTTTCATTAAATTTTTTGAAAATAACTTCAAATTTAATCCTTTTTGGAGAAATATGTATCACATTATAAAAATCTGTATTTTCTGTACTCTGTATCTTGTCTGTATAGAAGGTCAAAAATCTGTATAATACAAAAAAAAATATCTGGCATCGTTGCTCCTAACCAACATTATCGCTGTACAACAGATGGATAAGCCACACTACAGCTAGATTTTGAACATTTTGACTGAATAAGCTTCTCTGCTTTTTTTAAACTAGCGTTTCTCCAAGCAATGAATTAAGAATTGCCTTCACGGAGCTTTTCCAAGAGTTTTTCCACAAATTTCTGAAGACCTTTATTCGAAGAATTTTCCCAGACCTTTTCGAAGTGCTCCTTTAGAAGTTTATCTGGATGGAATTTCGCTTCTCATCCAAAATTTTCTAATAGGTTTTCTGCTCTTTCTTCATGAATACATTTCTGCAGGCATTCATACAAATATTTTTTTAGAAATTTCTTCAGAAATTGAACTACAGGTTGCTAGATAGCCTTTTCAAAATACAAAATGCTTTTATTAACTCTATTCGGATTTTGGTCGAGATTTTTTTATGGATTTACCGAAAGAATTTCTTTCGTTTCTTTTAGCAGTTGCTCAACCACCAGTTCGTTTAAAAATCCTCTAGATTTTGTTTTGTGTCAGGAATTTTAATAAAATTTCACCAAATATTACCTACAAAAGTTCCTCCAAGAGAAAATTTCCATTGAGAAGTGACATCATGGAATTGGAATAACTAAATAAACATTTTCTGAAGAATTCCCCTGGTGTATCTGAAGGCACTCCTAGAGAAAGAAAATTATAAATTTCCTAAGATACTTCAAAAGAAATTCTTCAAGTGATGCTAGGAGAATTTTGTTAAGGAATTTTCTAAAAAAAACCTGAAGAAGCTGTTGGGAAAAGCTCAGGAAACTTTTCTAGGAGTCTCCAAAGTATAAGGAGAAATAACAAGAGAGATTGTTTAGAAGGAATTTCCAAAGAAATTATTACAAAAAAATCTTTAGGGACTTCCAAGAGAAATATCACAAGGAACTCCAGCAAAAATTCCTGAAGGAATCTATTCAGCAGTTCCTGAGGGAATTTCTGGATCAACTTTCTTGAATGATTTCTCCTGAGTTTAGCAGTTAAGCAGACATTTCTAAGCCAATTCTCTATTTTTTTACAGAAATTTTTCTGAAGTTTATTCCAGGAATTTATCCGGCAGCTTTTCTAAAAATTCATCAAAGATTACCTTCAGTAGTATCTCTAGGAGAAAAAATTAATTGGGAAGTAACATAATGAAATAAAAATTAATAAACAAACATGTCCAAAAGAAATTCCCTGGGAACTCTTACTGAAGGAAAAAATACTAATGGAACTTTGGAAATTCTTCAAAACTTGTGAAGGAATGTTTGGAAAAAAAATGTCAAGGAACTCTGAAGAAACTACTAGAGAAATATCAGGAGGACTAAAGTATAGGGAGGAATTCTAAGAGATTTTTAGAGAGAATTCCCAAAGAGATCATTGCAAAAAACTTTTGGATTTTTGAGGACATTTATAGAGGCATATCAGAAGGAACTCCAGCAAGAATTCTTGAAGATTTTTCCCAGAGTTCCTTAAACCATAAGGAACGTCTAGAGGAATTTCCAAAGAAACTCCTGCAGTAATTTCTAAAAAAACTTCAAAAGAAAATCCTAAGGAATGTCTTCTTAAAATCCTAAAGAAACTATTAGAATCTTAGGAGTACTCATAAAAGAGTTTCTAAAGTATCTTTGAAAGAAATTTCTAGAAAAAAAATATCGGAGAAATTCCAGAATGAACTCCGGCAAACATATCTATAGGCATTTCTGAAGGCATATTTGCAGGAGCTCTTGGAAGAATATTTGCAAGAACTGCTGCAGACATTGATTAATTACTAGGAGAATCTCTGCAGTTAATTTTGGGGGATTTTTCAGAAAAAAATCCTGGAGAAATTGCTGCTGGAACTGTTGGAATAATTCGTAATTGAGTGATTGATTCATGAAGTGATTCATGAAAGAACTCCTTCAGGAGCCCTTGAAGAAAATTTCCTAAATAGTTACTGCAATAATTTCCAAAGGAATTCTAAAAAGAACATCTGAAAAAACTCCTAGGGGACTCCTGCACGAACTTCTACAAAAATTCTTGAAAGAGCTCTTAGAAGAATTCGTACAGGATTTCAACGAATTTCTGTTAAAATTCTACGAATTCCATCAATAGTTCTAGATGTAGTTTGTGTGAAACTACTGCGAAAATTACTTTAGGAAATTATCTAGGAGTTTTTCTTAAAAATCATCAAAAATTTTCTCTAGAAGTACCTCCAGATGCAAATTTAAATTAAGAAGTCACATGATGAAATTAAAATTAATTTACATTTCTTGAAGGGTTTCCCTGGTGATTCTAAGGGAACTCCTAAAGAAGAAAGGAAAGCCTACTAGAAGTTTCCAAAGATACTCTAATAGAAATTCCTGAAGAAATTTGTGTAGGGACTCCTAAAAATCCCGAACAAATTACAAGAGAAGGCTCACGAATGTGGAGTAACTAAAGTATAGGGAGGAATTCCAAGAGAATGAAGAAGTTTTTTTTTAGAGAAATTGCAAAGACTCCTGAAGAAAAAAAACCTAAGGGTCTTCCAGATAAATATTAGAAAGAACTACAGAAAAAATTCCTGACGGAATTCCTCCAGCCATTCCTGGGAGAATTCCTGAAGCAGTATCTCCTAAATGGATTTACTCTGAGGTCCTTAAGAAACTCCTAGAGAGATTTCCAGAGAAACTCCTATAAGAATTTTCAAAGGAACTGCAAAATGAATTCCTAGAGAAAATTCTGGAGAAACAATTTAAGAAATCTTAGGAGAACTCCTAGAAAAGTAGGTTGACTAAGGGTATTATCGGCAGGTTTGTTCTCTTCGTCATGATTTTTTTTGTGGACCAAATTGCCTAGAATTTGGGTATATAACTCAGTTTAGTTGGAAAGGATTTGAGGCTAACTATGAGTTCAACAAAAAACCTCCCTATAGAAGAGAACAAATTCTATGATTTGGAACTACTGTAGATGTTGTTCTGGTTATGATTAGTTGGCGATTGAGTCATCAAATGGATTGAAACGATGATTAAATTTTCATCCAACATTTCGCTTCTTCAGGGACTCAATTTGTATTGCTTTTTTCATCGTTTAACAAATCTGACTAGACTAGACAAAAAACGAAACAAATTATGTCCCTGAAGATGCTTCCATACGAAGCGAAACATTGGATGAAAATTTAATCATCGTTTTCAATCCATTTGATGGCTGAATCGCCAACTAATCATAACCTGAAGAGAACAAAACAAATACGTTACTTCCCCTATCTATAGGAAGAGATTTTTTTTGAGGGAATTTTCCGAGAGATTATAGCAAAAGTACCTAGAGCTCTCCGAAGAAAAAATAAAGGGGGTTGTAGAGAAATTCCAGAAACAACTCCAGTAGTTATATCTATTGGAGCTTCTGGGGGCATATTTGCAGGCACTCCGGGAATAATATCTGCAGGAATCACTGTGCAGACACTCAGTTTTGGGAGAATTTGTAGAAAAAAAAAAAACTCCTGGAGGAGCTCCTGCTGGAACTGTTAGAGCAATGAAAGAAATTCTAAAGCCACTGCTGGAGCAATTGCTGATGGAACTCCTTCAGGAACTCCTAAACGGTTCTGGGTCATTTGGCCGAACGCCATTTGGCCGAAAGGGTCATTTTTCCGAATGCCATTTGGCTGAATGCCGTTTGGCCGAAAGACGACTTAAGGCGAAACTGGAAGCATTTCCTCACTTTTTGGTTTTTGATTTTTTATTAAATAACGAAGCAATATTTTCAAAATCGGTTTTCGTGCACATGTAGAGTATGGATCAGGGTATCTTCTGAATTTTTTACGCGGTAGAAAATATTTTTCCTTTTTGCAGAAACCATTTTTGAACAAAATTTCACTAAAAAATGGTTTCTGCAAAAACGAAAAACATTTTCTATCGCGTAAAAAATTCAGAAGATACCCTGATCCATAATCTACATGTGCACGAAAACCGATTTTGAAAATATTGCTTCGTTATTTAATAAAAAATCAAAAACCAAAAAAATGAGGAAATGCTTCCAGTTTCGCCTTAAGTGACCCCGCATCAGTATAACTCGAACGAACAACCTATGATTTGAGGAAGGAAAAATCTTTGATAAAATATTGGCAGTTTCAACGCCAACAAAACCCTGAATGTCAAAATTAGAAAGAATTGCCTATGATTTAAAGAAGGAAATATTTCTGATGATCATATTGGTAGTTAGACTTTCAAAAACTTCCTCTGAATTCTTTTTGATCAGAATTTGGCCAAACGGCATTCGGCCAAACGATCTATTCGGCCAGATGGCATTCGGCCAAATGGCGTTCGGCCAAACGACATTCGGCCAAACGGCATTCGGCCAAATGACCGGACACCCTCCTAAACAAAACTCCCTCAATAATTTTTCTAACAATTTGTAAAGGAACATCTAGAAGAATATCTGCAGAAACTCCAAGAGGATTCCTGCACGAACTTCTACAAAAATCCTGAAGGATGTCTTGGAAGATTTCCTGCAAGAGTTCAACGAATTTTTTCAAGAATTTTTGTGTAATTCAAAGCGTGCAATTTCCAAAATAAAAAAAAAGTTTTGGGAAAACAGAGAAGCAATTGCGCGTGCTTCTGTTACATAGGCTATGATGATGATGATGATGATGATGATTAAATATACCCACCACCAGCGCAAGGATTACCTATGGCTGCAGAATCATTCCGGAAGGGAATTATCTAGCTGATGGTTTGTTGTAGCAGGGTGAGTTAAAATCGCTGAATTCCTTCGGTAGTCAACATAAAGTTGCTAGCTCATGACAAAAGACTGGCTACTCCACGTACTTAAGACCGGTCATCAGTTCAAATAACCCCCTTAGGCTACCCCTCCATGTGTGTGTAAGCCCCGTAATATTAAATGTCAATTGTACAATAATATAATAAAATAACAATGAAAAGAAAAATTAGATAGATCTTACCAAATTTGTCTCTTGAAGACATAAAATCTTATTCCTCAAGCCAGAACACCTCAAAATCACCGCACCACTTCAGAACGTCTCATAAACGCAGAATTCATTGAGGGCAATCCATCATCCACACTGAAAAACGACGACGCACACAACAAAATCAAACCAACGCGACGACAGCAGCGGAATTCTTTATTACACTAACGAACCTAACCTCAAAATGACTGACAATTCACAGGTCATTTAGACAGATGTAACATGAGCATGAAAAGGACGGCAACAAGATCGATAAAGTAGAATACAGTATCCGTCTTTTTCGTGCATGAGTGTGGCCTGTCAAAATGACCTCAGAAATGTCAAACATTTTCATGGCCAGCTTTGTAGGTGCAATGAAGAATATGAAAAATCACCACCACTTCCAAAATTTAAAATTTTCGTGCTTCTGTTACATAGGCTATTGAAAAATAAACTCAAAGTTTGCTGACGAAATGGGAATTTGAATGTGTATTGCGATTGAATTGTATTGTTTCTCTGAGAAGGTCGCCGTAAATGCTATCATTTGCAGGACTCATTAAAATGGAAAGAGTTGTTTAGATATCAAATCTCAAAAGTTGTTCCCAGCATCGCTCGTGCCGTTGTTGTTGCCCAGTTCGTCAAAAATTCAAATCGATTCACCCCCGGGTTTGACCCCGATTGGCTCAATAGACTTCAACGCCGCGCCAGACAACGAACTTGCACGATCCCCGCGCTTTTTTTTACGTAACCCACCTACCCAGCCCAACCGCATCAAAAGCAGCACAACAACAGCAACAACACCATCAGCAGAAAATCACTTTCCAAACGACGAAACGATCGAAAGCACGACGACCACCGGTCGGTCGTTTGTAACCATTTGACCCGACCCGGCCCATTTGGGAGAGTTGACGCCGCCGTTCGAAAACTCGAAAACCGTGTGTGTTGCACACGCGCGCTGATCTTTTGGTTGGACAAAACGGCGACGTTTCGGCAGCAGCAGCAGCTCCAGCAACAGCAATAAACCTCCGAAAATGAGACGATGTTGCACCACATCTCGTGTGGTTTCTCCGTTTTCAAAAAAAAAAAAAAATAACAAGGGAAAAAGAGACTTACCTATCAGCACGGCTAGGCCGAATAGTTCGGTGTCCAGCATGCCCTGTTTGGAGAAGTGATGGCATGTTTGTGCGTATACTTCGCGGACGCGACTTTTTGCTTCGACTAGGAAGTAGAGTGTACGTGGCTGTGGTGTTCCTAATAATCTGTGGAATGCGAACCGCCGTCACACCAGAGGCGTTCCACGGGTTGGGTTTTCGTTGTGGTGAAGGGTGGCGATGGCAGCAGCCGAAGCAGCAGGAGGGCAGCAATGGGGAGAAAAAGATGTCAGGAAAAGAATAACAAATTAGTTCAGATTTCGGGGAGTTGTGATTTATGATGAATGTGGCACGACTAAAAATGGGGTCAGAGATATTAATCACTGTGGTGGCGGGTGGGAGGATGGTGTTGGCTGTGATGAAGGGAGTGTTTCCGTGGGTTGGAACCAATGGGTCAAATTTTGAATGCGTTTGATGATGGATGCGGGACGGAGGCCATTTGTCAGATCGAACACTTTTGTAAAACGAATGTGATACGGTTGAGTTAGAAAAATGAGGGTACACGGATGCCAATCGTTGATGTCTAAAATCACTTATGGTATCATCATTCAAAACATCCCACATAGCAAGCCATAAACGTTCATACCCTACCACAACCGTCCATTTTTGCGTTCACCACTCAATCTTAGACAGTAGGAAGGTAATGACAATCACAAAAAAAATCCCGCCAATCATACTTACTTTAAAGCTAGAAATCTGGTACCCGGAGGCAGAGGGCGGGACGGTGGTGCGCAAACCTCGAGGGGTGCGCTGACAGTGCACAAAGCTCGCATGCTGCATCGTTACCAGCTGCAACTAACTTTTACGAAAGATTTCCTGCAATTAGAGAGACAGAGAGAAAAACAGAGACGAAGAGTCAGCGAAACCGTCAGGAACGAAATTGTTTTGCGCGGAATCAATTTTTAATGCTTTCGATGTTGTTTGCATGGGGAGCAGCAACAGCAGCCGGTTCGGCTTGTCCGGAGCAATTTTTGGCCCTTTCAAAAATTATAACAATGTTAATTCTGAGCTGAATCGCACCGTGCCGCGGTGCGGTGGTCAGTCCAGTCAGACAGAGTGTGCGGAGATTTTCCGGTGCTGACTGCCTGGTGGTGGCGTGCATTGCTGATGAACACTGTGAACACTGATGGCATGCCATCTCCACCAGAAGCAGCAGAAACATCCACGTATTGCAGAGAAGGACGATAAATTCGGTAGTAATTCGGAGCTGATGATTTTCTTCGTAATTCAGGAGAGCACGAAATTGGAAAACCGCTGACTGTATAATTATCCTTTCGCTCGGTTGCTGTTGCTGTGGTTTCTGATGTTTTATGCAGTTTTTTTAGATCGTCTGAAGGAATACAGGAATGCTTCCGATATGGCGTTTTATTTGACTCTAATGGCCCCACATTTCAGGATCCTTCACAAAATTTAACATTGCAAATAAAAATCGACACAAACATCTTATTTTACCTTATAGTTTATAATTTTTTTCATACCAACTTTTAATTTAGGGGGGAGTGGGCCTGATTTTGGGGCACATGACTATCACGTCAAGTATCTGGGATCGAATTCCACTCCCGACAAACTCAAAAAATGTGAATTTTGCGGAAGGGAAGTAAAGCATGGTTTCCAAGATAAACTAGCCTAGGGCTAACAATTTGTTGATACAGATAAAAAAATCGGACTGGCGGAGACTAAGGAAACTTACACGTGGGGAGAAGCGACCCCTTGTGTTTTCTTTAAATCTAAAACAGTTTTTTTATCTACTTTATTTTTCCAACATCTTTCAAAGGAATGTTCAAGCTTGAAGTGCTCTAAATTATCTAACAAATTTTAATTAATTTTTAAGAGCTGTTCGTTTATTTTAGTTCTTCAGATATCTTTTCAAAAGCTCCGGGAAATAAAAAAAAAACTTGTGGGAAATCAGCCAAATGGTATGTTTAATATTATTTAGTACACAAAACATCATCGCTCGGATATAATACACATTTAAATTATATTATATATGGAAGCTTCTAATTTCTCTGAGTTTTTAAATATTCAATGAAAAGATGATGACTCTACTTAATAACCTTACGATTTGTTCAAATGAAACTCCAGAATTGATAAATAATTTTCATACCCGAGCAAAGTTGAATAACTACACAAAAAATATATATGTAGCACTCGCTCCAGAACTCACTTAACCCTAGAACAGTCGCGTCTTTGACCACCTTCAACGACACCATACATGTATACAAAGAGCGTGCATATTTCATGGTGCGTGTACTCAGTACACGATGCGACCGCTCTCGAGTTAATAATTTTGACATCTTTTGTATCACTTTGATAATTCAACATGAAACAAATATTTGTATTTTTTTTATAAGATAACACAGTATGATATCCGTCTATTACGAACCTTTAAACTCGGGCATTAAGTCGCAATGTTTTAGAGAATGTTTTCCTAAATTTCTTTAGGAAAATGTGGTTGGGTTCTTGAGACCTTGAAGCATGGCAATGTATGGAATTGGTGACAAAATTGCAGAAGAAATTTAAGAATAAATCTTCATAGTTCTTGTCGAAAGTCATAATGGTTAAAAAAAGACAATAAATTCTTCCGAGATTCCCGTCAAAAAGTAAACCGCCCCTTCAAGTGATTCCATTTCCATTTTTTTCTCAAAAAGAAAAAAAAATTAACTTTCCAAAAACATTAAAATGAATTAGTTTTACGTGAAGGTTCTTGCAGAAGTACCGTGTAAAATTTTTAAAGTGTGCCTGGAATTTCACAATAAATCCAGTCACAAATTCTATTGATTCCTTTGAAACTGCTAGATTAGTTAACACATTTTAAAATTTCAGCTTGGAATACACTGTAAGTTTTCCATTCTTTCGGAATCCTTCTCTAAAAGATAGTTTCACCATTCCGTCAGAAGTCGAATGCTTTAATTCCATAAAATAAATTTCACAGAAATTATACAGCAACGAATTTGAAAACGAATAAGATTACATTAAGGCCCCTGGGTCCTCATATTTGTAAATCCAGGAGCTGGCGCTCAAGTGGCACAATCAGAAGGCCGGCTTAAGAGCTACGTTTTCTCCCATTTGGGTCATTTGTGCCAAATGGTACAAAAGAAAATGACCATTCTGAGAGGATGCTAACTGCTTTTTCTATGTTACGTAAAAAAAGGCTGAAAGAACAAAAGACTACAACTCGAAATGCTGAAAATATCATAAGGCTGAAGTCACAATAGGCTGAAAGAAATGATAATTCAACGCGGTCAATTCAAAAATAGGCATTCTCAAGATTATTTTAAGTCCATAGTATGTTTTATTGATTTGCTTAGATTACTAATCTGAGAAGCGGGCTTTGTTCTAGTTGAGACTTTACGCCGAGAAGGAGAGGATTTGGAATTTTGGTATACATCATCATTCTCTTAACTAAACCGCAACTTATAACGCATTTCATGCGTTTATGTTATTTCAGCCTTTTGTCAGGCTTTAGTGAATCCAGCCTTTTGTGCATTCAGCTTTTTTGTAGTTCAGCCTTATGTTAGAATCCCGAAGAGATTATTGTTTTTATTACTTTATTATAGAGATTCTCAGCCCTAGGCTGGTTCATCTCTTCTCCCGAAGAAAATTCAAAAGAGCTACGGTACGTACAAAAAGCTGAAACACGTAACGCTTAACTCTTCAGGACGCGCGCTGTTGTAAAAAGTACAACACTCCCAAAAAATTTCGCTCGTCGTATACACTGCGAGCGCTGTGCAGTTTCGGTTGCTTGATGGCGCGCGTCCTGGAAGGTTAAATAACAGAAGGCTGAATAACAAAAGGCCCTGTAGCTGCCGGCTAAGAATAGCACTACGGACCATCTGTTCCGGGGGTAAAAGTCCACCAAACAGCTAACCCTAATCCAAGGTGTCAGGCGACCCGTGCTGATGAATGAATTTTTGAGGGGTTTAAAACATGATCGATCTTTAACGGAGCCCGTAGCGTGGATAGATCACCTTTTTGGGTTGGGTTGCGGTGAAAGATCTTCCAAGCCAAACCCTAGGCTTACTGCATCCAACTATGGAACAGCCTATTTAAAAACTTTGGTCCTTATTACACTTCATACCTTGGTAAAAGTTATAGGTCTCGGTTTGGTTCTGGCCGAGATGGATCTTGAGTCAAAAAAAAAAATGGATTAGTAATCCTAATCTTTTATTCGGTATTCACTGGTTTGAAGCAGTAGGGACTAGGGTTCCGATGCATGGTCAATATCGGTATCATTTCTTGACTTTTTCGTTAAGGGATTCGATTTTGACTGAAAAAGGAGCGTGTTGAAAGCGGAACCTATCATTCAGAATCTTTCCTTGCGATTGAGTTGAAAATGACTGCTGTAACAAAACCGAATGCTTTATAACTTCTCAATGATGATAAAGTAATACGACATGCACTATACAAAGGACACGGGGTATACCACAATAGATCAAATATTGGTCGCAATGGTTATGCCACGAACAGAGAAAAAAAAACAAAAGCCTGAAACTCAAAAGGCTATAAATATCAAATGGCTGAAATCACAAAAGGCTGAAATGATAAATCTACTATTTTTCTATTCAAAAGCAGAACGATTCTCCTAAGATCAGTCACATAATTATAACAACATGTCTCAAAAGAAGAGAAAAGCTCTGATAATATTATTGATCTTTTTGCAAAATAACCATTGGCAAAGGAAGCTCTCTGTTAATGACTATAAAAGTGATAATAAAATGGTAAGATGAGAAGCAGGTTTTTTTCTAGTTTGGACATTACGCCAAGAAGGTATACATAATTGTACAACATAAAGCCCATTATTATAACTCATTCCATGCTCTTATAAACATTCAGCATTTTGTGATTTCAGCCATATGTGCCAATTCATAGATTCAGCCTTTCGTGATCAGCTTGAAATGGAAATGTGAAAAAGTTATCAAATATTTTCAATTGGATGTTGGCCATTTAAAAACAAACAGATCTATGCCTTCATTAGCTAATAAGCTTCAGAAACAAGTAGGAGGATGAGCAATCAAATTTACTACTGAGAGTTAAAACAACGATTCAGCAGCGCCAGCGCATAAGGCAATTATTAGATTTGGTTTTTAAGGGCAAGGTATCTGGAGTACATAGTTCCAATTTTCTCGAGCCCAAATCTAGAGAACCGTATCTGACTGAAAATGTAACTTGATGCTTGCTTCGGCACAGTAAACATTGATTTACATTTTCAGACAGATCCGTTTTATGGTTCTCTAGATTTTTGCTCGAGAAAAGTTGAGCTGTGTACTCCTAATACCTTGTTTTTAATACGTAAATGCAGTGCAAACTTGAATTAAATCGATTGTTATAGTCACTCATTATTTTCATACCAACAAAATGATTGTTTTAAGCAGTTTTGAGCAACAAATACATCCACTGAATCATTTTTGCTCTTCACACTCACCGCACAGAGATCCAATTTTGAGAAAAGCTGGCAGAAACTCAATTTTTGAATATGTTTTTAATGGGATACAGTGTATCCCAATTTTTGAATATGTTTTAATGGGATACAGTGTATTGAGCATTCATCCACATACAAACAGACGTATCACTTGGAACAAAATGCGATAAAAATCATCGTCACGCAAACATAATCGCCCAATGCTAACTATGCTGTGGTACGCAAACCCACTGAGTAGATGGCGGTAGTGAGCAAACGTCAAACAGGAGCAAAAGCGATGCGAGCGCCATAAGAGCGATTTGCGAACTACGGAATATTTGAATAATCCGTTAACGATGGGAAGTGAGTAGAGTAAGACGTCTGTTTGTCTATGATTTATCTATCAGGAATGCTGACTGGCCTTTAAAAAAATTGAAATAGGGTAATTCGCCAATTGTTGAACGGTTAGTACTGGCATTTTGGTTTTCGTTCGTTTTTCCGTGCATAATTCCACTTTAGTTGAAAAATATCCAGTGAACGTCTAGATCTACTCATCCCTTATACTGCCCATTGAATTTGTATTCCCTTAAATTCCATTTTCTAAGAGAAAATAGAAGATTTGTATGGAAAGTCTGTAACCCAAATGTTGAACGCTTCCTTAAGCTAGCTCCTCCTAATGTTGGACGGTTCTCGCCAATTGTTGAACGGTTGAAGCTTGTTCGTAATTGATGACGTACAACCCGACATCAACCTATCATTCACTTGTTTTTATTTTGGCCGCCAAACCCAACATAGACCCAACAGTTATACGATGTGAGTCCAACAGTGGTCCAACATTTGATAAAATTTGACCCGACTTTGACCCGACATCCGATATTTTTTCACTCTGGCGGTTTTTTTCCGGGTTTTTCGTGTTTTTTGCCCAGCTAGTCCGAGCTAGTGACAATTTATTTAAATGACAAGGAATCACTCATTTGAAGAGAGCTCTAGTGGACGTTTTAAACATGACTAGATGCAAAAATGGCTGAAAGGATTAGATTAGAAGCGAAAACGACATAAGAAAAGTATGCCTTTAAAAGTCCCTGAAACACTTCTGGAAACCCATGGGACCCACTCAACTCCCAAGAACACTCGTGGAACTACCCTGAAATCCCTTGAAAACATGTGGGTTGCTCCTGAACCTCCTGGAACGCCTTGAAATACTCCTGGAACCCCTTTAACACTCTCAATTCCTCTTGAACAACTCTGGAATGCCCTTGAAACCCATTGAAAACCACTGGTATCTTTCTGAAGCCCACTGGAACACCCCTAGAACATCCTTGGAACGCCCTTGAAACCCCATGAAATGCACGGTTAGGTAAAGTGAAAAAAAATTCTAGCAGTCATGCTAAGGTAATGCCAGTGTTCAACAATTGGATCATGGATGCATAATGATAGTGTGATAAGAACAATATTTTTTTCAAATTAAATTACAATGAAAATGTGATTTTAAACAATGTTAAACTGTTAAGGACATCCTTCCAGTTCTTGTGACTATGGTGTGCCTTTGATATGTGTGGTTGATTTGCCCGAAAAGCTTATTTCGTAACAGCAATTTCTTAACATTAATCTTAAGAATTGTGTAGTTTTCGTGTCATCAGCGGTACTAAATTTACAATCAATTTTTTTGACATAAAATATGTTTAATTTTGTAAATTAATTAGAGCAATATCGTGACCCACATGTATATGCATCCACATCATACGTTTACGTTGGATGAAAATTACTTAAGTAAGATTTATAATAAAAAATTCAGAAACTGTTCAACATTTGGGTAGTGTTCAACAATTAGCGAATTACCCTATTGATTTTGTATCTTGTTACTAATGGAAAAAGTACTGAATTTTTAATTAAGAATGCAAACAAGTTCAACCACTACAAAAGCCTGTTAATATAAGTAAAAAAAATGCTTTCAAAAGTTTATTTGTCAGTTCTTCTGTATTTCAGACATCTGCAATGGAGCAAGAGATCAAAATGACACTTTTGGCTTCATTTTGGTCATTAGTAAGAGAAATTCTTACATTTCGACTTTAAAGTGTCTTACAAATCGCTCCTCGCTACTCCCCGCGGGGATATTCAGTTAAAACACCTCAAATGTTCACTTCTATCATCTTGGCTGCCATTTTTTTTTGATAAACTAAATCATAAGTTATAACAACATAAAATTACCCATCATACTATGTACTTCAATAACTGTGCAGCAAATTGGGAAATTTTAGAGGTGTTTCAAGGATGTTAGAGGAGCATTTCAAAGGGCCCTAGACTCGTTTTAGGGAGCTTCAGAAAGATTCAATGGCAGTTTGGGAGACGTTTCAAGAGTTTTCAAAGGGTTTTATGGAGTGACTAAAGAAAACCCATAGGGGTTTTAGGGTTTTCAAGTGGACTTGAAGTGGTTTCAGTAGAAACAAAAACAGCCAAAAAAACGCCTCTGAAAGGGCAGTGAACCTCCTTGAAACGCACGTGGAACTATCTGGAACGCCGATGAGATTCCCTGAAATCATTCCCCTTACTCCCCCTGAAAATTCCGAGTAATCTATTTCTAACCAATTAGAAACTCCATAGAGCCCTTTTGAAGGTCCCTGATTCCTCCCAAAACATCCCTAAAGGCCCCTGAAGTGTGATAGGCTGAAACACATAAGCTTTCTAGGTTTAATCACCGCATGACTTTATCATAATTGAATTTTATTGGCTTTTCTCGGTGAACTTAATACTACTCAAAGAAGGAGGGAGTAACGAAAGTAATGAAAGAAACGGTGGATAGAATCGCAAGTGTGCGACGAGAGAAATTGAATAGAAGTTGAAAATTAACAGAGGGCCATAATTGAACAACACAATCACAACGTGGTTGTGATCTGTTAAATGTTGTTCGGCTTTGCTTTCGGTTCGTTGTGATTGTGTTGTTCAATTATGGCCCTCTGTTAATTTTCAACTTCTATTCAATTTCTCTCGTCGCACACTTGCGATTCTATCCACCGTTTCTTTCATTACTTTCGTTACTCCCTCCTTCTTTGAGTAGTATTAAGTTCACCGAGAAAAGCCAATAAAATTCAATTATGATGAAACACATAAGACTGAAATTAGAAAAGGCCAAATAACAAAAGGCTGAAATATTATTTCGTCTATTTTTCAAACGCCGTCAATTTAAAAGCAGCTGTTCTTAAGATCATTTCGACTCCACCAAGATAGAAAGGCCAGCGGGAGAAGAACCCAAGCAACACACATGTTATAATATAGTTACGACAGCGCAAGTTTTGGTTGTATAGAAGTAAATTCGACGTAATTTTAACATTGTGTTGAAATAACGTAAAATAAACATCTACACAACCAAAACTTGCGCTGTCATAACTTTTATATAACATGTGTGTTGCTTGGGGAAGCGCGGTATTCTAAATATATTGTGATTACTAAATCAAAATATGCTTGCAAAGTGAACTGCACTGAAAAACAACTTCAAGCAATGATCATCGACTTCGTAGCCAAGGTATCCTTAGGCCGATTTACTGAAATTTCTGCCTTAAAAAGCAATAAAATCCCCTTCAATGTACTCAGCTATTTATGAATAAGAATTGCCCAATTTATTCATGCATAACATTCTTTTATGAATGAATTCCATATTTATAAGCAACACTAAAAATAACGTCAAAGGCCATCCTATGTGATGCAGGAGATTTGACATTTATTCAGGACTTTTTCCTAGGAGTCCTGACTCCGCCATTTTTTCAGATCATGTTTTTCAGAGGTTTTGCTTAAATCTATTACAGGAAATTACTCAGTATCGTAATCGGGGATTTTCTCGAATATGCAAGAATTTCTTTAAACATATTGTCAATAATCCCTTTATAGTTTTGTATAATACATATTTACAAATGCAAAATCCAATAAAATCTTGATGAATCTGTCTCAGTATGTAACGTTCAATGTGTTTAGATATTAAATCAGACATTTTAGAGAATAGTCTCTTGACCGTTCTATCAGAATCCCCTCCATTACTCTTTCATTATTTAGGTAAAGTTTTGGATGTAGCAATCAGGAGTTTCACCTGATATTCCTGTTAAAATTAAAAAAAAAAAAATGCGATAGTAAGCTTTCTTCTCAAATAAGTCCTTGGAAAGCTACACCGAGAATTCCTTTTCGAATTTTATCGATTTTAAAAACCACTTTTTCAAGATATTTAATGTATTATTTCTAATTCATCGTAAACTAGTGGTATTTCTGCCGGAATGCCATAGATTATCTACGTATGAACTATTCCAAAGATTATATCGTAAGTGCACTTTCAGGATTTGCCAACAATGCGTAAACATGTTCAGAGATTGATTTCACAACTCAATTTTGAAAACATCAAGTCATGAACTCTGACTAAAAATATCTGCAGAAGGTTTTCCAAATATTTTGAAACATTATATTTCGACAAAATATAATTAATATTTTTTAGACAGGTATCGAATACCGGTGTTATTTAATTTTGGATTTGCTAACTTGTAATAAGCTTGGTTCAAGAAGATATGATATGCTGGTTCTGTTTTGAATAAAAGTTGTGCGCTGAAAATCATAAGTAGGTGCAAAAGTCGGTCATTGTGATGAACATTTTGAAATTCTAACAATCTTGTCATTAAAATACACTTTTTTGAATCAATGGGCCTTTCTACGGAAATCATACTTATTGAAGCGATATTTCGGGTATTTCAACATACACAATCCGATGGAAGTCTGTAACCTCAAACGGGAATCACGGCAGCCAGCCATGGGTCTTCATCCTCGTCGTTGCGTTGCGTTGTCGTTATCATCTTCTTCCTTGCCCATCAGGACCGATCGAAGGAAACCTCATTTCATCTGGCGCATTTTCAGGCCTCGGATTGGACGGATGTGGACGCGTCCGAAGATTCGGGAATCGTACGCTCACGTTCAGATCATTTATTACGATGTGTTTTTTTTCCTCTTTGGCGCGCAGTTTTTGCTCCTTTTTGGTCAGCCAGTAGTAGCAGCACCGGTCTCCAGTCAGTGGAGGGAATCGGTATCAAATGCGGAATTGCCAGCGAATGTGCGTAACTTAAAGTTGATTTGATAATGAACATCACTGTTCAATCATCAGCAAAAATAAGTTTCAAAATACGTGCTCTTTAAACTGTGTCAATCAGCTCTTAGAGTTTGTAATTGAAAGTTTGAAATGCAGTAGATTAGGAACACAAGTTATTACATAACCACAGCAATTCAAGGACCGTTGAATGTGCAGCAATTCAGCAAAACAACTATGAGAATTACTGAGTTTGATTGTTGGAACGGCTTAGGTTCATTGTGCAATGGATGTTCGAGGACATAGAGTATATCCATGCCTACCGCTACCAGTACACACACATATACAAAAGGATCTGTAGACAAAAAAGGGTCTCAGTTGCTTCAAGACTATGGTCTAGTCATTTAACAAATGCTTTCAGCAATGAAAGCAGTCAGCAATAGGAATAGCAGAATTATTAGCAAAATTTTACTGAATTTTAGCACAACGTTGCGTACAATTTGTAGGGTGATTTGTGTATATTCAATTGAGATATCAAAGTATCGCATAAAATATTGATATCAGTAAGTTCAAACGTACAAATCAGACATCCACATCCAAAAGGGCGTCTTACATCCCGATCTCCTCTTCAAAGCCGAGAGCAAACTTGACGCGGAGCCTGCAGAGATCGTTGGGATGCTGGCTGGCTGCTGTTGCTGGTTGTAGTTTTCTTGATCTTCATTTCTGTCATGAAGGAGCACACGAAGGCAATCCACGGCGGACAGAGCTGAACCATAGCAAGAGGACAGGCACATAAAAAAAAGACTCGAGCTATACCTACATACAGCAAACCCAACCACAGAGCTCGAGAAGAGAGAACAGATGGTGAGTTGTGAAAAGAGGTTTTTACATCCCTTCGGGTTATAAACCAAAGGAATGTGGATCCGTTTTTTTTGTCTTCTTCGCGCTTCGCCTTCTGGTCGTTGTGGCTTAAGTTGCGTTGTTGTTGGCTTATTTTCATCTTATGCCTACTTCATTCCAGAAAACCGCGCGTTGAGCTGCTGCTCGCTTGCTGGAGGAGAGTTGAAGTTCGCGTGTTAGCATCGAGCATGCTGATGCTGGCGGAGTGAGCTGTTGTGGTTTTTCAAGAGCGAAAACCCAACCAAAGCACACTGACTGTCTGTAGAGGTCTGTTGTATGTAGTGGCCGATGCTCTGTGGCTGACGGCTGGTGCTGGTTGCGTTCGAGAATGGGGTGAAGGATGGATTCGAGCGGGTTTCCGCGTTTAGTGATCTTGAAAGGTGATTTGGAGATGGAATGCGACGGATTTTTTATTTTTCGAGGTAGAATGGGAACAGTATCAAGATGGGAGCGGCGGCGTGGCAAGTGTTCGTTTTCGACTTGAAGTTTCGTAGTCGTTTTTTGTACTAGGGA
Organism: Aedes albopictus; assembly: GCF_035046485.1. NCBI lineage: Eukaryota > Metazoa > Arthropoda > Insecta > Diptera > Culicidae > Aedes > Aedes albopictus. Next base: position 107,351 of record NW_026917144.1, read on the forward strand.
ATGACTGGTGGAGTATTAGATTTGTAGTTATAAGCTGAATTTTTGTGTGGCGAGATGATAAATTCTACATTTTCGCTCTGAAATGATGCAAAAATCGTGGGTGTTATGCTATCGTGCCTAATTTACTGCTGTTTGAGAAAAAACTCATGTTCACCGTGTTTCTGTATTCTCCATTTCTTGCCTCTTCAACACAGTGAGTCAAAGTTATGATAAAACGATAAGACATCAAAATACCCACGTTAATTGCACCATTTCATTGGAGAAAATCATGTCACAATACAAAAATCTAGCTTATTACTACTAATTTAGTATTTCCCCAGGAAAGTCCAATCGTAAAAACTCAAGCATCTTAGAACAAACTGTGGATGAAAGTGAATAGAAGAAGTATTATGAGAAGCCATTTCTTCTGTTCTCTGTAGCTTATTTGGTTGGAGTTCAGTCAGAGTAGACTACGCGATTTCTCGGGCAGGTAAAAATAAGCTGAGGAATACGTTAAACCTAAACTTTTCGACGTTATTGTGATGCAGATATGCCGTGACATAAAAGATAATTGTATTTCTGAAAATAATACCAGAGATTTGAAATTTCAAGTGCTTACAGGACATTTTCTCGAAATCATTGAAAAACAGATGGTCCGGTCTGGCTTGACGCCGACCATTTGTTTGTCCACTAAAATGTAAAAGATATGTTTTGCTTTATTTCAGTCTTATATTCTGAAGGAACTACAGAAAGCTATAACACTCATGCCTGGAATTTATTACCCGAAATAATTTATTGAAATCACCAAAGTTCAGTTAAGTTTTTGAACAAAACGCTTTTATCTGTAACCCAAGCAACACACATGATTACAAAACTGTGACGGCAGCGTATGTAAGGGTTGCCCAGTAAGTCACAGTGACTTTTGTGCAACCCTTACATACGCTGCCGTCACAGTTTTGTAACCATGTGTGCTACTTGGGAACTTGATCTACAAAGTATCCGAGTTGCACTGACAGCTTTGAAAGTTTATCTGATTTTAGATCGAAGATCTTAAAACTTTACAACTGCGGGAAGGCGTTTGCTTTTCAGCTTAGCGTTCTTTAGATGCTGCCGCAGCTATTCTCGGTGAATCTCGATTTAGTTTTCAAATTAAAAAAATACATGTTTATTTCCAGAAGAGCAACACTTTTGGAGCCGGTTTATAATATTTCAACAATTTTAAATCATTATATTGATACATAAAATAAGTTTCACATACTTATTTGTATAACATTTTTTGACACCTGCCCTAGTGCCTCATAGCTCAACAACTCGTCCGGTATGAAGCCCGCCGAGGAATGAAAAAACTCTTGGGTACCAAACATACCAAAATTTGAATTTTGATCCAGCTTTACATGCTGAATCAGTATCTGCACATTTAAGTTGTTCTGGTGGAAAGCACAAAAATATTGTTCACCCAAGGAATTCAAAGCAATCCTGGACTATCTAGGACACACTCAGATCAGCTAGGATACTCCACTCGAATGTAATAACTTCATGGTCGTGCGGCTAGTGTTACCATAGATTTAGCCACATCGTGTTGAGAAGCGTGGGTTTGTTTCCGGGTGCAGCTCTCAAGAAAAGTTTTGGCTGCGACAGCAATGGATCCTGCCCTGTCAACAAATTGATTCACATAACTCTGCTACAACTGTGCTAAGTAAACTCTTATCTGTTCAAAACACATTCTATATGCACCAAATATGCTCTATTCGCACACATTTGGAGGCCATATAGGGTGACAAAGGGTATTATCGGCAGGTTTGTTCTCTTCGTCAAGGGGGCTTTTTGTGGGCCGAAATGCCTGAAATTTGGGCACGTAACTCAGCCTGGTTGGGAAGGATTTGAGGCCAACTTTGAGATCAACAGGTTTCATAAAACCCCCCATGACGAAGAGAACAAAACTGCCGAAAATACGTAAGTTCCCCTACGTACATTTATAGAAAACCACTTTGGCAAATTCATTTTGCATGTAATAACGGGTGGTCACTAAATAACGGGAATGCTTTGAATGTGCTCTTAAAAATATATGATCTTTAAAAATGGCAATCTGAATTTAACTATCATAAAGGTTTAACAATGTACGTCCATGGAAAATATAAAATTTAAGAAAGTTGAACGTAATAATTTGTACAATATTTTTTTGCAGTGATGTTGGAGCAACTGCTTTGTACGACTTTTCAGAGTTTACTTTCACGCATTTTCTGCGTCTGTGAAATCGTTGGTCAAAATAAATGGTTTCTCAGCTACCTTTAGCATCTACACACTCAAACAGTAATAAGAAAAAATGGGGATACTGACTTGTTTTTTTTTTGCTTTGGTTGTAGCCTTTTCCCGTAAATGACATTTATAGAAATTTCCAAAAAATGTTATTTTTCTGTATCACCAAAACGTGTCGATGTAATTTGTGCACTGCGGTTCATTGTTGAACTTTTTTGTGCTATTTTTTTATAACGAACCATTTACATGTTGTTCAATGTGTAAATGTGATTTGATGTAAATATTTGTTATTTAACAAGGCATTCTATTGATTTATCCAGCCCATGTCACAAAAGAAGATTTTATTATGTGAAATGATATCATGCTTATTGGTTTTGCTAGTTTTCCTCTATTTCCTTCAGGATCTGTTTCTTGGGATGCCGAAATGTGGAATTCATTCACCGGGCGGGTTCTAGTTTTATAATGGTTTACTATTAACTTTTTTTTACGGTTGTTTTGAGCAATCAGTAGACCCGTCCAAGGCGTTTTGGTAGTGCTTCCTGTTTCAATGCCGTTTTCTGCAGAACAGAATAAGTTGACACAAAATAAAAAATACGCTGACTTTGTGGATAGATAGACGATGGTTTTGTCTAAAAAATGTTTACTCTATGGACGCTTCTATTGTTTTTAATCAGCTGCTAAAAGCATTCCCGTTATTTAGTGGCCACCCGTTATAATTTCGGTTTTTAACTTTGCTCGGAAATACAGGGTGTTAGGTTCATGAGTGCAAACTTTTTAAAGGGTGATAGAGGACCATAAATGGTGAAAAAAATTGTTCTACGCATATGGTCAAATCTCAACCGTTACGTAGTTATTGAACTCCCCATGTTTTTTACTCTTATTGCCTTAACTGGCTATAACTTTAAAATGCTCAAACTTATCGCTGTTTTTTTACCCTTATTCGAAAGATTATTGAATTTTCTATCAAATGGCATCTTTCAACCGATTGGTTAAGTTAAATAACTAAGTTTTCTAGAGCAAAATAGCTAACAATAGCGTGTTTTACTTTGTTTTTGTCAATTATCTTTGAAAAATGCGTAATAAATTAAAATTCCTTCTTTGGCAAAGTTGTGGCCCTTGTTCCACTCTACAATTCGTTCTTTGATGCCAAACTTCTTACTCTTATCATTTTCTTGCAATTTTGATTTAAATGCGCGGCACAGTGCGCAAAAAGGTGCTTACCATGACGATTGCAAATTTATGATCTGAAATGTGACGTTTAAATCGAAATTGCAAGAAAACGATAAGAGATAGAAGTTTGATGTCAAAGAACGAATTGTAGAGTGGAACAGGGGCCACAACTTTGCTAAAGAAAGAATTTTAGTTTATTACGCATTTTTCAAAGATAATTTGCAAAAACAAATTAAAACACACAACTTTAAGGCTATTTGCTCTAGAAAACTTAGTTATTTAACTTAACCAATCGGTTGAAAGATGCCATTTGATAGAAAATTCAATAATCTTTCGAATAAGAGTAAAAAAACAGCGATAAGTTTGACCATTTTAAAGTTATAGCCAGTTAAGGCAATAAGAGTCAAAAACATGGGGAGTTCAATAACTACGTAACGGTTGAGATTTGACCAAATGCGTAGAACAATTTTTTTCACCATTTATGGTCCTCTATCGCCCTTTAAAAAGTTTGCACTCAGGAACCTTACACCCTGTATATATGATTTCATTTTAACATGCTCAAATATATATAAAAAAAAGTTTTAAAGCCTTGATTTTCCTACCTGCACCTCATTAACGAGATACTCTATCAGTGTGTCAATCACTGACTGTTGTATGACGTGAAGTTTAAGTAATTATAAATAATATGAAGGCTGATCTGAATGGCTACAAGTACCTACGAGTATTGGGTGATAAATTGTTTACTCAAACCCAGCCAACAAATTGGTTGACGCTTCTCTGTTGCAACTCAGTAATGTGGATATTTTTTAGTTCACAACTAATTGCTTAAAATGCACAGATTTGCTCTATCCGTGGAAATTTTGGAGGTCATACGTACATATTGACAATATCATTTTGATATATACAATTCTAGGCGAATTCATTAGGCGTATTTCAAATAAAACATTGTCCATTTAGAATCCGGGCGCAGATAATCACGTATGTATATCTCAGAGGTGGAATAACACACAGAAGATGTTAAGCCCTCAAAACAAAGATATCTCATTGTAGTTTCATGGAAAAATATCATTAAAATTAGGTATGTAATTTAATTTTTCATACATTTTCTCATTTTTTCCGTGTTAACATCCTTAAAAACCAGCACAATGGAAATAAATTTTAGCATCAACCCCTTCGGCGTATTTGTCTCACAATCGGGTTATCCTGTAGTGTCGTGACCCTGAGACCTCTACCAGTCTAACTAGGATTCCAAAGAAACTTTGGCAAACATTTATCTTTTTGCGAAATTAAGGGCAATTCAATGAATTCCAAATAGGCGACATTTAAGGCTTTTTTTTCGTTAATAAACACTATTCATCCGTGATGATACAACTGAACATCTCCGGTGCCCAGAGCTCGAGCTTCCTGCCAAATCTTGGAATTCCAAGCAGATCAATCCATGAACACAAACTTTAATCTTCCGGGGACACTGTCTTCAATCTAAAATAACTTTTCACTCGTTGCAACAAAATCGATGAACTTTTTAACATTAGTAGAGGACTATTTATGATCATACTGCTGTAAAAGAATGATGATTATGATCATTTAGAGCGTCACAATAAATTATACTTTGCGTCCGGATTCTAATTTGACAATGCTTTAACAAGTACCATAAATTTAGGAGAAGTTGACCACTTACAACTGAAAAGAAGGGATCCCCATCCATTTTATCACTTATGTGCCAGACAGAGTACCGGGTACCCACCACTTATTTGGATGGTGGGAGTTGGTTGTTTGAGAGTCGTTTTCGAAAAAAAAAAACAATATCTGGTGTCATTGGTAAGCAAATTATCAAACGATCATCAACAATAAAGACAAAATTACGTGAAAAGCTCTTAAGTTGTATAATGATAATTATTACAATCTGAGCCATTAGAAGACGTTTAGTGAATAAATAATAATGAAATTTATCGCGCTGACGCTACGCCATGACGAAGGAGAAGAAAATCATGTTAAGAAGTAGGAAACACAATGTTGACCTCAAGGCGGATAACGAACCATCATTATTCATGCTACTCGTAAAAGTATGCAAACAGGCATCTTCACATATCATTGTAAATTTGTGTAAAATACCACTGCTTCTATCATCAACTTTGAACTTTTAATTTTCTTTTATCACGTTTTTAACGTGTCTTTTCGAACAACTGTAACAACTAAGTTTGAGTTTATTTTTTTGTTATTTCATTCCACTACTCCTGCAATGAGAAAAAAATAAAACTGATTCAGAGCCAATGTTGTGCACAGAACTATTTAAAGTTTTGTAATCCACAATACATGAAATCGTAAAATGTGCCTAAATTCCTTGGTGTTCCCAACGCTTAACATTTGTGTTTCCGTTTTGTCGATGTTTTTGTCTCTGAAACTTGATTTAATCAATGTTCACCCACCGTGAGACTAGCCTTTGCTCCCGAGATGGTGTAATCCATTTAGGTTTGAAGCATAAAAAATATTGATTTGTATCTTTTAACGCAGTAAGTTAGAAGCAAATGTCTGATTGTTTTCGCCGGAGCACATGTGTCTCAACGAAACTTTTACAAGTGCTCACGTTTGTCAATTTTGTTGTTGGTATTAAAAAGCTTGTTTACCTTCCGTTTTGATGACTGTTTTTGCGAGGCAATGTATTTGCTCATCAAACATTGTTCAATCCGTCTCTACAAGTGCCGGATTGAACTCGTAATTCACAAATTGTGCAAAATACTGCTCTTATAGTGACATCCTACATGCATGGAAAATTTTGAAAAATCTTCGCTCTTGGCGGGCCATCGTAATATTTTTTTTTTTAATCAAGGCTTTTTTAATTACATTTCGGGTAACGAACAACTATGGGAAATTTGAGAGCGTTTTGCTGAGTCTTAGCTTTTCATAAACGTCGGCAAAGTTCGTGGTCTTCAAGAATGTTTTTCCGAACATCTAAAATGTATTGTATCAGCATCGTCGACAGGTTCAAAAAAAAACTGAACATCTCGGAAAAAAGTAAAACGAAATCGAGTTAAATACTGTTCCGTTAAATTCCAGCCAAGGGTTTGCATCTTACGGTAGATACGTATTGTAACCTCAACTGTAAGGGCATTTTCAGCGTCACGTACTGGACTTGATTAGTCTCGTACTTGACTAGCCAAGTCGACTCTGACTGGCAATAAATTACTTGAAGCTAGTAAACAAATATTCAAAACAAAAACAATGCTATAGAAGCACCTCAGTGACGCATCATTCCGGGTGAAGCTCAAACGAAAAGAGGATCTTATTCTAGATACATCTATGTGCAAAAGGGAAGAATTTGACTACAATAGTTAGACCTTAACTCAAAAATACGCAATACTCAAATATACAACAGAAAGTTGTTGAGAAGTATAATGTGTCATGAAGTGTTTGCACTTTCGATTTTTAACAAAATGGGCCTCAATTTTTGAAGAAGTTTCAGAACAAAAAGATTTACATTAATCATTACATAGTCAACAAAATCTGTATACATCGCATATTGTAATTTTGGAGATTTGAATCATGATACGATTGACTAACCTTGACCAAAAAATTTCCAACGTGTTTGTGCATTCATTCTGAAATGACTTTTGACTGGTGGCATGAATTTGCGCTCAGGCGAGCTTGCCACAAATCCATCACAGGTATCCATTTGTAGTCCAAAAACGTATCATTCTAATTATTTTCAGATAGTTTTTGATGTCATTTTCAAACACATTTTATGTTGTAGCAGTTTTGACGTCATGTCATATTTCACTCGCAGTAAAGGTTGAAGAATCCGTCAATCCGTCATTTTGTTTTAAGAAAACCGTAGACTCGCATATTTTAGAATAGTATGTGCATTGTGTAATCTTTTGTCTGATAAACCAATTTTTTAAGCTTCCAGGGCGCAGTGTAGTGTTTGATACGCAACATATAATATTCAAAGAAATGAAAGGTTAGATGGACTTATTGAGATTATACTCATCCCAGTTGAAGAGCTTGTCCAAATTCTTGTGGGATATTTGAGTATCACGCCTTATAATAATATTTTCCGCGAACAGCTTTTTTTATTAGCTTCTCCGTTGACACCAGCTTTGGTTGTATGATAGCAAATAAAGTATTTAAACGATATCAAATTCTCGTTCCTCATTTCTTCGCCTGCAAAACTGTTTCAACCTAATACTTTTGTACACGTTTTCCACTTAGCTTGTTCCGATGCACGCTTATGTTCCTGAAAATGCCACTTAAAGCAAGCGGTAACTTGCTGACATGCATGCGCATAAATCTGTCTAGTTGTGTAAAACCGCCAACTAATGGCTTTGTAGCACAGTAGCTTGCTACAGGTTGTTATTAGCTACCGACAGCAACAGCAACAGTATGAAGGTCCACCGTAGGTAATGCAATTATTCTTCATTTTTTTCAATCCTCGCGAAAAGTGTACATCCAGAGCTTTTCTTCGCCCGACACCTCTGCCGCATTCATTATGTTTGGTGTCGTCGCCATAACCTGGCAGTTTTTTTCTTCGTTTTATGGAGCTGGTTATGATCATGCGATGCAGCTTCTGGTTTTACACGTCGATTCGTCCGAACTTCTTTCGCCTTGAGTTTTCCTATATTTGTTCTAAACACACTGCGCACACACATGCACGACGTAATCATCACACTGTACAATAGTTTAAGCTAACACACAGATGGAGTTTTCGATTGTCGATGGCAGCATAAATGTGGAAAAGAATCTGAACAATTGAAGTCTCGAGTCCGAGATTCCAGTTTCCAGCATCACCATAAGCCGAACACAGTCGTCGATCCCCGTAGGAGTCGTTCAATCTTGTGTTGTTTCTCTTTGAAGCTATTCGCTCACTCGACACATTCAAAATACACACTAGCGCAAGTGCGCACTCACACACTCATACTCCCGGAGCACGGCTTGCGTGTTTAAATGCCTTCTTCTCAACAAAACCGACCCGAGCATACAATTTCCATCGAACCTTTCCTCTTCTGCGTTTCTTCTCGTTCGGGAATGGAATGCGTCTCTCGGGCTTCTTCTTCAATCCGTTTTCTTCGCCTTCTGTGGCAAACTATTCGAGAGTTTGATCATCGCGCTCTCTCTACAACTGGCGTTTTCTTCATCAGTTTCTTCACTCCCTGCTGAAATACCAAGTCAAGGTGTCGTAAAATTTGCTTCGCTGAAACACACAAAAAAGTAGCTTCAATGATCAGATCACGAGAATAAGCTCATGGCGAAAATTTGCGTTTCTGAGTATCTCGATGCGGTTGCAACAATGTAGTTTTCATTCTTCTGGACCACACTGATTTAGAACTCATCACATGTACGACCTGTGTGATGTTTGACGGGATAATTATAGCTCACGATAACATTCCAAAGCACTCATTAATCATAATATTCCTTTAAGCTAAATGCAGACGATGTTCCTCATTTACCAGTCAACTGATCCTCTTGGTTGACCGATTTGGACGTCCAATTGTCCGCGTTTAATTACATTGTATTACGCCAAAACCATAGAATTAGATCCCTTCTTCTTCGTTTTTTCATCCACACCTTCGTTAATACACTTGTAGTTGGAGGCTTTACCCTCAGTTGCTGCTTTTAAATGACTTTTCTAAGACGTTTGAAACTCGATATGTATACGTAGAAAACGAATCACACCAACGTGTGTCGATAGCACACAAGAAAACTGGAGAATTTATAACCTCCAGCGATGTAACGATGTAAATACCAGGTGAAGACGATAATCAGTTTGCACCATCTAGGCCGGCTGAATTTGCTGCAGCCCCAATACCAACATTTTCCGCAATCAAGCAAATCTTGATATCACAATTATTGTAATACAACTAAACACAAAAATGACACTTACATCACTTTGATTATAATCGTCACACTATTAAATCTTCAGTATTTTCCCAGGTTTTGAAAGTTTTCAGTTTCAAATATGTAATCGTACTCAAATCACTCCACTCCACTTAAAGCGGCTCAAATATCGACCGACTTAACCGCTTGGCGACTTCACGTATCTCGCTGTGTACAGCAGCGGCAATAAAGAAAAAAAAAACCGTTCCCAACAATTCAAATCTCGAACTTTTGCGGGACCGAACGCGACGTCGTACCGTTCACCTTCTGGTGGAAACACATTGTGAGAGCAGCCGCTGTTGCGTATACGTTCGAAACCGTGGAGAGCGAAGCACTTAGCCCGTCGACGCGGTGTGCTCGCGCGAGATCAAGCTATACCCATCGCAGAAGCTTCATTCCATGGCGAAGAGAATCGACACGATTCGTGAGAGAGAATCAAAACGAATCGGCTTAAGCCGTGAGAGGCCAAATCGTATAATAGCGGCCAGCCAGCAGTCAACCCGGAGAACTTCAACATCACAACGCTCTGGAATGCGGCTGGCCTTCAAATCGGTCTCTGTTGCTGTTACCACTACGCTATACTGACTGCTGTGTAACATTCATATGAGTAAATTCAAACAAAACGAAGGCGCGCGCGCGCGCTCTACTAAAACAACGCGCCGCGATCTTGGCTTTGGTTTTGGCTGGAAGGTAACACATAGATATGTAGATATACCGCACCGTGCGACGACGACGACGACTGTACACATCACATTTGAACGTACTACGATGGGAGGAATCCGCCGCGTGGCCTCCGCAGTCCGCACGTAGTTTGCGTCAGAACGCGTAGCCTAAGGTGGCTTCAATGAAACATTTTCGGGGTTTTACGGCGGCGATGATTGTCATTATGATTCAGAAGTTTGCCAAAACCGTTCTCACGTTGGTGAATGTTTGTTTATGCTTCTTCGGAAATAACAAATCTGACAAAACAAAAATGCATGCGAAAGGTGAGTTTCTGGGTTGAGCCCAAGCTTGAATCAGCTTAGTGTCAACGCTTTATATATCGCTTTTGATTACTGCCAAAACTCAAATCAGTGTTGCAACTTCAGTTGTCATCAAATTTAATGCTATATCGAAGGATATCATGAGCAGAATATTTCATGTAGAAGTCTTTCTTCGTTGAAACTTTGTTTTTTTTTTTTCAAACAAATAACTTTTTTTTATTATGGCAGCGCATTGAAACGCCTCGGAAATCCCCCTAAAACCTTCGTGTAGATCACACGAGAGCTTGTGGAGCCCCATAAGACCTCTTTGGAACCTCATGAAACGCCTTTGAAATCTCTCGAAAAACCTAAACCACATTCCCCCCCCCCCTCCCTTAAAGCTCATATGAGAACTTGTTAAACCCAATCATTCCTTCGAAACCTCCAGGAACGCTCTGAAACGCATTACCACGCCTTGAAACGGCCCGAAGCAACCCCGAAACCACCGTAAAACTTACCAAAGTGCCTATGAAGCCCCCATAATTCTTCTGTAACCTCCTGAAACGCCTTGAAACGCGTCTGAAAACTTCCTGAAACTTCTGTGAAGCACACATGAGAGGCTGTGAAGCCCACTAAGACGCCTTCCCTTAACCTTCGAGCGATCGCGCTGTTGTATTTTGTACAACACGTTGAAAAAATCTCGCTTTTTGTACTCAGCATTGGCGTACCCAAGCAACCAAAAGTTCGGACTCTACTTTATGAGCGCACTCCAAAGTTCACAATTGGTTCAAATCAAGCTGCATACATGCAAACCGAACTTAACGCGTAATAATGGGACGACCAGCACTTGTTAGAACTCAAAAGTTTCAAAAAAGTTTAGTATTTAACTTGAATGTTCACAAAAAGGTCTTTTGGGACCTTGTTCCGAACTCCTTTGCACAAAGTTTATTTAAGCGTTAACCGCACTTTCAATGAACGTTAACCGAACCTCGGGGAAAACGAAAATAAAACACCACGAAAGGAAAAAAACACAATCATTGGGATGACTTTATATTTTCGCTTCCACGATAATTTGTAAATTCACTCTATAATTCACTCACACCTACCTTTATTGAAGAGCTGAATCGTTTTTCTATGAGGAAAACCGGCGAACTGAGCCTTTTTTCTACTGCAAAACACTGAACAAAGGCCGGAATACAGATCACTTTTCTCGAACAGCAGCCACATCAAATTGATCACCACATTATGCACCAAGTTATGCACAGTAGGGTGCCAATGAAAATCGAATTTTCGAATTTCAAAAACGGGTAGTGCTCAAAAGTTTCGTCTCCTCAAAAAAAGTCCCCATGCAAAATTTCAGCTCAATCGGACTTCGCTAAGGGGTGGCCCAAAGCGGTCAAAGTTTGGCTGTTTTGAAACACGAAAAATATCCCAAGGTAGGGATACTTGAAAATTACGAAATCGAAAATTTTTTTTTGATGCCAAATGCCTTAAAAGTGCATGAAACGTCGAGATCTGGTGTTATCTCAAAAAATTTTTTTTGGAAAAAAATTGACTTTTTGGACTTAGAAAATTTTTGAGTTGGGGGAGTGAAATTAATTTGAAATGGAGGAATTGAATTTAGTGGCTGAAATATTCATAGCAATAGTACTGGAACATGTCTTATATCATCGTTGGCAACTGCTAGCATATTATATATCATATATCGTTAGGGTGGTTCACTTATTTTGCATTAGGGTGACCCTTTTTGTAGAAAAATTTAAAAAATAAGATAATAGTATTAAAAAATCTCTTAGAAAACTGAAAGTCATTTTCAATGTTGAATATATGTAATATTTCATTAGAGTGGCTCATTTATTTTTAATTAGGGTGGTTCTGTTGAGATGAAAATTAAGAACAAAAAAATATTTCCAGAAAATATACCACTCATATTTTTGTATAGTTTAAAATCATGATCCTTTATTGGCATGTAACACTTTGTTAAGATATTCCTAGACCAACATGTGAAAAGGGCGTAACTACCATTGCCAATTTCTGCTTCTCATGTCCCTGGATTCTTTTATTAGTAACAGATAGAGCTGACTCTCCTCTATATGTTAATGGGAAAAGTTTGCATAAAATATTGAGATACGCCCAGGATGGACGAGAAAAGTAAGCGTTTGCAATGGTTGTTCCGCAACACAAATGTTGGTCCAGATTGTTATTATGGTTTAAAATAAGGAATAATAAACTGATTTTAAACGTATCCAAATTATGACAGCTTGATAGGCGATGATGATGTGCAACAAAAGTTTCCTGTTTATCTTTTCTAAAAAGATTCTTGGTCTTGGGCAGCTTCATTTCCGAAAATACAGTTACGTTGCTGGAGAAAGAACAACAGTAGGTTGCTTTCTATCTATCTAAACAAAATATACCTTAGCTACAAGATTACCATATAGCATACCGAAGTGGTGAGTGAACCTAAACTCTAACGTGATACAAAAACATACAAAAACATTCGTTGGAATTAAACACACGATGACAAAAGAAAGGAAGATCACTGCTTTCCATAATACGAGATAGATGGGAAAAAATATTTATTCACTAAAAATGTTCCTTTACCGACACACTTTTGCGTTACCTGAGCCAGCTTAACAAAAGTTAGCACGATTTATCGTATTCATTGTAAAAATATATTGAAAAACTGGTTTCTGTCTTCGTGTGCTGCAATTTCTGTAAACAATGACCTCAATTTGATAAAATCAACTCGAATGTTGATTTTTTTTTATATATCTCTATTATCGAGATTTTCAGCCTATGGCTGGTTCATCTCCTCGAATTTTGATGTTTTTCGGATAACCAACCGAAATGGTATGTTCGACATACGTAATGTCTGAAGTTCATAGGCACAAACATGTTTGATAGGATCGCTAAAAATCTACAAGGCTGTTAACGAAGAAGTTGCCAAAGCAGTACATAAAAGGTTCTTGAAACATCTGCAGTTTTTGGATAGTAATCGCAACATCTTTTCAGCCATATTTTGATATCATATAATCAAAAAGTGTGTCTGGTAAATCCATAATCGAATCAAACGACATTTCTACACTTGAACTGCACTCATTTGTACAAGGCAGTCAGCACACAAAAGAATTATTGCACAGCGAAACATTTTTTTTTTCTTAGAAGCGAACTTATTAAAAAAAAATAAATTTTGGTCTGTCTCAAAAGCAAACTTATGTGTCTCTGACAGTTTTTGGGTCGCTGAATCCGAATCCGGGCTCAGATTTGCTCTAGCACGTCAGGATTTTGAGCTATACCTCAATTTATACGGCAAAATATGTGATTTTGGGTTTTTTTTACTGCAATCCATTAAGTATGGAAATTATGTTTTAAAGCAAGTGTAAATTCGTCGAATAACATCTAAACTAACGATTTATGCCCTTTTACTACGACCAGGCTTGTTCGCACTGAGCGTATAAAAATTATGCTCTATTGATTTGCACTACCGAAATCATCGTATTTATTAAATATTCCTATCTTAACTGATAGATGGATGTTGAAATAATTTAAATGTCTTTTCGAACTGTCAAAAAACCGCACCGCAGTACCACACTGAGCACACGGAGAGAATTTCACTCGGGTGAATTTTAACGCTCCTTGCGGAACTGCGAGCATAAATTTCATCCGCTCAGTACGAACATGCTTGGTCATGACCATTGCAAAAGTAAATTATATCTGCAAATACCGCATTAATGAAAAAACAAAAAACAGTTTACTTTTCAAACCAAACTCTTTTCCTCATAGAAACAGCTGAATAAATGTTTAGTCGAATTTTTGAATTTAGTCTCACAAAACTTTTCAAAATCTTACAATGAGATGAACCTCTCTAGTAAATTAATCTCTTTAGTAGTCCGTACCACAATATTTAATTCTGTAGATAGAAATAGGTTTTAATCACTTTGTGATTAATGAAATAGAACGAGAGGAGAGATAATAATTAGAGAATATCTCATTATAGATAAGTCACCGAAAGATTTGTAGGAAATCATGGCTTGAAGCTATACGAAAAATATTACCTGGTTGAATTTTCTGGAAGTATTTTTTGATCTTAATTTCCAAGAAAAATAAACAACCCTAACGGAAAATACAATTCAAATACAAATACTATTATCGTTTTTTTTTATTTATTTTTCTACAAAAAGGAGCACCCTTATGCAAAATAAGTGAAGCACCAAAAAAATAAACAGATTCAAAATTTAAAAAAGAAAATAAAATATTTCATGAACAATTGGGGATACGCCCGGGAGGGACAGGAGAAGCAGAAATTTGCAATGGTTGTTGCGTCCTTTCAACATGTTGCTCTAGGAATATCTTAACAAAGTGTTACATGCCAATAAAGGATCATGATATTAAACTATACAAAAATATGAGTGGTAAATTTTCGGGAAATATTTTTTTGTTCTTAATTTCCATCTCAAAGAACCACCCTAATTAAAAATAAATGAGCCACCCTAATGAAATATTATATATATTCAACATTGAAAATGACTTACAGTTTTATAAGAAATTTTTTAATTCTATTATCTTATTTTTTAAATTTTTCTACAAATAGGGTCACCCTAATGCAAAATAAGTGAACCACCCTAACGATATATGATATATAATATGCTAGCAGTTGCCATCGATGATATAAGACATGTTCCAGTACTATTGCTATGAGTCCAAAAAGTCCAAAAGTCCAAAAAGTCAATTTTTTTCCAAAAAAAAATTTTTGAGATAACACCAGATCTCGACGTTTCATGCACTTTTAAGGCATTTGGCATCAAAAAAAAATTTTCGATTTCGTAATTTTCATGTATCCCTACCTTGGGATATTTTTCGTGTTTCAAAACAGCCAAACTTTGACCGCTTTGGGCCACCCCTTAGCGAAGTCCGATTGAGCTGAAATTTTGCATAGGGACTTTTTTTGAGGAGACGAAACTTTTGAGCACTACCCGTTTTTGAAATTCGATGGTCAAATTTTTCCCATACGTTCCATTGGCACCCTAATGCACAGCCCCCGTGTTGCATTTCTCAGGATGCTCAGTCCTTCAGCACACCCGTTCGGCACCACGAAATCACTGTTGAACACAATTTATCCTCACTGCAACTATTTTTGTTTGCACTTCCAAAACATGAAGAAATATATTATGAAACTGCACCTGCACGAATAAACCAACCGGAGAAGGTGCGTGAGAGAAGTGTCAAATATTGAAGTTCACTTAGAGTTCGGTTTGTTTAAAGTGAACTTCTTAGAGAATTTCATGTTATGTGCCATTGAATGTGAATAGAATCAGCACTTTCAGTAAAATGATGTACTGTTACACAACACGTCCATGGAGCGGTGGTAAGAAGCCTGATTGCAACGAAGAAAACTCGAGTTCGAATCTTGGTGTAAGTAGTTATTTAAAAGAAGCATAGATTAATAAGAACCTAATTCAAGCATAATAAAGATTGAGCTGGTGAAAATCGATTGGAAATTTGTGAAAACAAGAAATATATTTTTTCAGCAGTTCTTTAACAAGTTCTTTTTAAGCTGAATAGCATTTTTTCCAACCACATACATGAACTTATTGTGAACTCAAGTTCGGTTAATTACTTAAAATGTGGGCTGCATATAATGCTATTCGTGAATCGTTCATTAGCTGATTAAGCCAAAAAATGATCTTTTGTCCGAACTTTTGGTTGCTTGGGTAGTGCTGACGCAGGAAGTCAACCGCGCGAGTTACGGAAGGTTAAAAACTCCCAAAACGTCCAAAGCACATTGAAACCCTATTAAATACCATTGCAACCGCAGCATTCATTTAGCTAATAAAATGAATCCATTTAGGTAAAAATTCTATTTAGGCAGTCCCGATTGATTACCCTGATGAAGGTTACAGTGTAAATTAATTGCCAGGGAGAAATATTGTGACTCTTAGAGTAAGATGGAGCAAAAGCCTGTCCCTAGTTGAAAATTCAATTTTATTCAAAAAATCGAAACAGATAAAAGTAAAGGAATATCCGAAAACTGATCATCAACTGATACAATTTATTAAAATACGAAACAAAATATCAGATCATGTTTAAATGTACTAAAATTATTTAATATAATGATCTCAGGATTTCTTTGAAATATTTTTTTCGAAAAAATGGGGCATTTTGGAAAATAGTATAGAACCAAGTCATCATAGCAGGGCCACAGTCAATGCATACTGATAGACTCAATCAAGATAATGAGTTTATATGCTAACTGAACTGCTACACTCCAGCATTGCCATGAACATTGAGGCCGAATAAATTATAGATCGACTGAAGAGCAAAATATCGGACCAATTTGGGCGCCAGTTAATTTTCAAAAACTTAATTTAAAAGAACCGCCTATTATTCAAAGAAGAACAAATCCACTATGGAGTTAGTAGTTCGTCTGTAAATAAACTACAGGGGATAGACAAAATTTTCACTTTTCAAAAAATGTTCAACTAGCTGTAACTTTTTGAAAAGTGCATCAAATATTCTCAAATTTTTACTTTAAGCTCATCAACTAGTTGTGTATCAGTAGTCCAAATTTGGGAAAGATCAGGCCATTTCCCACGAATTTATAAAGATTCTTGGAAAAGGTAAAATTATCCGATAGCCAACTTTGGGCTGATATATCTCCGGATTTATTGAACGGATTGCAATGAAATTTTGACCATTCAAGACTTATATAATGAACTCTAGGAAACATTTAACTTTACTTGAAATTTTTAACAAGAAAAAAAATTTTAGCGATTTTATTTTTTTTTACGATTTTTTAGTAAATTGATCTATTTTTAATATGTATTCCATTACTTTTTCAATTTGTTGGCGGCTATGTGGTTACTTTCCTTCAAAACACATTTATATATAAGTCAATTAGAGGGAAAATAAATGAACTATGATTTGCATCTTGAATTTTGAAACGATGTTAAAGTTTTGGATAATTTTGTATTTTATTAAAAAAATAATCTAATCGTTATAATTTTCTTCCGTGTTAAGAATTTTAAGTTAAGCCAACGGTTTTTCATTGGTCATTATTTAAGTCATAAATGGTCAGAATTTCATTGCATTCGGTTCATTGAATCCGGAGATATAACAGCTCAAAGTTGGCTATCGGATAATTTTACCTTTTCCAAGAATATTTGGTCGGCGTTAAGTCAGAGGGAACCAAGTAACAAAATTAACGAAAATTAGATTTTAGGGCATATGATTAAGAATTACTTTAGCTACTTGGCACATTCACCCAATTTTCTTAATGTTACAATTTACGAGAGTTAAAGCACAATTTTCTTTTGATTGAACTGCAAAAATTGATAATAGTGTGCAGTCAGAGTGGACCATATGCTTGTTGTGAAGAGAGTTGAAAAAATGTGTATTGGTTAAAATCTAATAAATTA
>NW_026917145.1:0-26281 GCF_035046485.1 Aedes albopictus
GCGAAACTTTGCTGCTGCCGAACTACCGCACACTACTGACTGCTTGGCGTCCCGTCGTCGGAGCCCCGCTGAGAGAAGGGGAAAGAAAATCGCAAAAATCTAGCAAAGCGAGCGCGCGAAACTTTGCTGCTGCCGAACTACCGCACACTACTCAGTCATCAGATAACGTAGCTGCTATTGGATAACTACCACCGGAAGTACGATCATGCGAACGACAATAGACATAAATATATTAGACTAATAATGCCGCTGCAAATCGTGTGACCAACATCTAGGAGGTGTGTGTCCTGGATAGTCCTGGATGTGGTACTCAAAGTGTCAAATTTTCAAAATTTTGATCATAGCAATCAGCATTAAATTTCGAATCCCAAACAATAACAATGTGACGTTTCCTAAAATTAAACATGCATAGGGGCTGTCCATAAACCACGTGGTCATGAGGGGGGGGGGGGGGGGGGGTTTCGGCCTATCACCATTTTGTATGGACCAATAAAAAAAATTGTATGGACTAATGACCACGCGGGGGGGGGGGGGGGGGGGTTGGGGTTGTTGGAAAGTCCAAAAAAAAAATGACCACGTGGTTTATGGACAGCCCCATATTGCTCTCCATTCCGATCTGGCGCAATAATTTCAATTCTGGGAACTAGAGTATCCGGATCTTTTGAGAAAAGAAAATTCTAAATTATGATTTATCTTGAGCTCCAGTGTGGCGATAACAAGGGTTATAGCATGTTCCAGTAAAAAAAATCGCTGCTCCCCTTGTTACCTCAACTACATGGGATGATTGAATCAACCCACGGGGGGCATAGAACAATTTAGAGCCATAATAGTCCTTAGGTCATCATAATTAGACAATACTTAGTTATCCGTGTGTACTCCAAATTGCTACCGGATTTGAATCCATTCATCCGCCACAAACTCTGCCGTGGGCTCTGCACTGGAGAAATAAATATTTGAATTTGACGGCAAACCACTACAAATCGCTCGTTTTCACTATAGGACATTTTAATGAAGGACTAAAGGAGGTCCTAACCTGGGAGACCGACGGGCAGATGAACTGGCTGTGGTCGGTAAAGGTGTGGAACAGGAAACGGTAATTTTACGCTATTGAGCACTTGTCTATAGTCACTATTGGCAGTATTCTAACCGTTTTGCTCCACTAGATATTCTCTTCCATCATCACATCTGTATAGTATCTGCAATTTGTTCAGCCGCTGAAACGAGTTATTTTTTGTCCCAATAACTCGTTTTGTATAATTCGTTCCATCTTGCTTGTTAAATGAAAACAATCGGTTTGACACTTACGGTACCGATGGGTTGTGTCTTGAGTAAATCAAGGCTACTATGGTTGAATCATCCTAGTCACATCCACGGTATGAGGAAATAGCGCCTCTAGCCTTCTTTACTTGTACTTCTATTCGAACGACGCACGAAACAATGTTCGGTGAAAGTTCTACCTAGTATGGTTTCGGGTGGAAGTTCGTTTAGCCAGGAAACGCTACATGTGATGCCGCGTGTACAAGGCCATTCCTGTTACTCTAAAAATGGAACCGCTTCCTACTGTACGGCTTGAGCCTAGTGTCCGACCATATATCAAGACCAACAATTGAAAAGGCCGCATCAACATTTTGTAAACAAGCATGTTTCTGTCGACTTGAGGCCTTTTGAACTGCACCCACACATCTCACCACCACTAACAGAAAGCGCAAACATCAAGCTTTCTGTTAATGGTGGTGAGATGCGTGGGTGGATCCCAGAAGGCCCTAAGTCGACAGAAACGTGTTTGTTTACGTAATGTTGATGCGGCCTTTTCAATTGTTGGTCTTGATATCTATACGTGGGTCGGTCCGTATTTGGTAAAAATTGGACGCAGTGTAGCGTAACGATGCGTCTGCCTTTTCACTTGTCTTACAACCAGGGCAATTCTTTCTTGAAATGGTTGTTGGTTTGTCCACTGATTTATGCAAGAAAACGCTTAGAAGATTTTTTGTCGGGATCCCCACTAGAAATCTACACTGACAACGTGACGAATTTCATAGGAGCAAATAAAGAGTTGCAGGACGAAATCAGGCGGATCCATACCGAACTGGTCAGTACGTTTACGAATGCTCAGCAGACACAGTGGCACTTCAACTCTCCAGCCGCTCTTTACATGAGGGGCAGTTAGGGAAGAATAGATCGTGTCGTTAAAACGGATCTAAGCTGCATTCTTGTAAAACAGAAGCTAGACGACGAGTCATTTAACCTCATGCTGTCAAATGCAGAGAGCATGACAAACTACTTTGAAACCGATATTAAGTTCCAAGAAGTACACGAACCAGAACCTACCCACTATTGTTAGACGGATGAAGTGATTTCGGGACTTACGGTCGATCAATGTATGAGATCTCGTGCTTGTAGTAGATGGGAAGATCGCTGGCTACGAGAACGGATAATCCGAACGTTTCCGGACAAGGACGAAACTACACGCTAAGAAAATGTTACTCTAAAATGAGTAAGATTCACACAAAACTGAGCTAAACTGGATCAGCTCAAAAAATGAGTAAATTGCATTTCCAGCGATAGCATTGGCCCAAGTGCAAAAATCCAACTTGTTTAAGCCGTATAATATTCTTCGCATCATCAAGAATATTATACGGCTTAAACTGATGAGATTTTCGCACTTGGGCCAGCGCTATCGCTGGAAAAAAAATTTACTCAATTTTGAGTTGTCCCACTTTAGCTCGAAAATGAGTGAATTTTCTGACCGTGTACACGTCAAGCAGAAGAAAGGACAACAGTTGGGACGTTGAAGAGGCCTGGTAAGCACCAGGGTTGTTAACGTTAATCAACGATTAACGCCGTTCACAAACACCAATGTCGCCACGTCGATGGTTTGGTCAAAGTCTCATTTATCTATTGTAAGCACAATATATTCGACGCTCACTCTTTACTTGTTTATAGTAATGGCAAGAGAAGTGCCACACAAATATTCCTATTATAATGTGCACACGGTCAGAAAATTCACTCATTTTCGAGCTAAAGTGGGACAACTCAAAATTGAGTAAATTTTTTTCCCAGCGATAGCGCTGGCCCAAGTGCGAAAATCTCATCAGTTTAAGCCGTATAATATTCTTGATGATGCGAAGAATATTATACGGCTCAAACCAGTTGGATTTTTGCACTTGGGCCAGCGCTATCGCTGGAAATGCAATTTACTCATTTTTTGAGCTGTTCCAGTTTAGCTCAGTTTTGTGTGAATCTTACTCATTTTAGAGTAACATTTTCTTAGCGTGCAGGAAAACTCTAATCTATTGTAGAGGCTTACACGCTAAGAAAATGTTACTCTAAAATGAGTAAGATTCACACAAAACTGAGCTAAACTGGAACAGCTCAAAAAATGAGTAAATTGCATTTCCAGCGATAGCGCTGGCCCAAGTGCAAAAATCCAACTGGTTTGAGCCGTATAATATTCTTCGCATCATCAAGAATATTATACGGCTTAAACTGATGAGATTTTCGCACTTGGGCCAGCGCTATCGCTGGGAAAAAAATTTACTCAATTTTGAGTTGTCCCACTTTAGCTCGAAAATGAGTGAATTTTCTGACCGTGTAATTGCTGGAAAGATTCTCAACTCGGCTAAATTAATTGTAAGCAAGATTTGCTTGGAAGGTTTATAGCAAGATTATATGTATGCAAGTTAGAATCTCGATCGATCATGGCAAATTAATGATGTGAAAAGGATGAGCATACTTTCTGGACGGCACATATACAAATGGAATAGTTTTCCACAGGATCAGGAAAAAACATGTTAAAAAGAGGGTGCGAAAATGTCTGGAGAGGTCTGGACGAGGGTATATAAGGGGACCCCGTTTCATGAATAAAGGATTCGCGGTAGATTCTAGTACGAGTCAAGTCAGACTCTTTGTTTTGAAATATCCGAAACCACCTAATTCTCTTCGGGTAACCAGTCCCTTTTGGAGGAGAATTTTGTTTTAGAACTAGCCACAGAGTGGATCTCTTCGGGTAACCAGTCCCTTTTGGAAGAGAAGTTTAACCTTAATCCTCTTCGGGTAACCAGTCCCTTTTGGAGGAGGATTAACCCATCAGGGAACAATCAGTGAAGCTCTTCGGGTAGCCAGTCCCTTTTGGAGGAGGCCACTGACCTTGATGGTTAGAAAAGAGATCGTAGCAAGCCATCCTCGCGTGCGGACGTCAAAAGTTTGCTCCCGTCGTGTTTTTTTTTTCTCGTGGCGCTTGAAAAATTCGACTCCAATTAATATTGGCTTATATGTAGTGAAAAGTGAAAATTAAAGATTTTGGTGGAAACAATAGTGTGCGTGGTTGTTGATTCGCGGTATAAAAACACTATGATTGTTGACGTCACTAGGGTAGGCGTAGTATGAAACTGTAAGAAACATAGTGTAGGTTGACCTGAACATTCCCGAAAGCTCACGAATCTCGCCGAACACGCTGAGAAATTATGAACCGACCGTTTTCTCTCACCGATGTAACAATATAAAAGACCCCATCTTGAGACCCATCTTCTTGTTAGTTAAATAGTAGTTCGTCGCCATGCCGGTCACCAAGTAGATAATAGAAGTAGTTTTAGTTAGAATAAAAGTATGTAAAGTAAATGTGCAATAAAGTATCCGTTTTTGTGTAATAAGTGTTAGAAGTGAATAAAGTGACTGTTAAGTGTACGAAGACTGTGTGGTTGTTGCTATAGCTGTGCGAAAGAAGCTCACAATCAAGAAGCTTTCCCACCGAAGAACACAACCTATTCACCTCACTGTTCGACATAAAGGAAGTGCTCGATTTTCTCACCTCGAAAGGTCGATAGGCGTTGGAGTTTTAAGCAAAACGCTATTTCCGGGGTCACATCATTGGTGCCGTGACCAGGATAGCGTTTCCTTGGATCGCCATCGACGCCATTGGATCAACGGACAATTGGATTGGTGCCATTCTCAATCTACACAAAGGTACGGGCGCCATAACGGTTACGTAGCACGTGATTCCACTGGGCGCTTCCATTACAAATTCGTACGCATGGACAATTCGACACAGCCATAACGGATTCCGGTACTGGAAACGAGGAGAGATTGAATGA
This sequence comes from Aedes albopictus, assembly GCF_035046485.1. Classification (NCBI taxonomy): domain Eukaryota; kingdom Metazoa; phylum Arthropoda; class Insecta; order Diptera; family Culicidae; genus Aedes; species Aedes albopictus. The sequence continues at coordinate 5,091 of NW_026917145.1, forward strand.
TTCAAGGCTTGTTAGAAAGGCCCACAAGGTGAGGACCTGTCCAAACATTTACTTTCCGTTTTCATCTCTACCCTTTCATCTTTGGTTCTCGCTTCTAACAACTTAAAACGGAGACATCAACGGTTGGAACCATTTACTTGCACTACTCGGATCACGGACTTCTACGGGAACACACTAGAGTTGAACATTTGAAGGCTTGTTGAGCAGGCCCACAAGGTGAGGACCTGTCCAAACACTTATTTTCTACTTTCATCTCTACCTGGTCATCTCTTGGTTCTCGCATCTAACTACCTGAACGGGGTCTACGGTGGCCGGGCACATCTACTTGCCATTCTACTATTCGGGTCACTTCTGGTTTTGAGCAAATGGCTTCGGGATCAGTTTGAGGAACACGTGACGTCATCAACAACACAATTTGGAGCGTTTAGGTCATACGACTTGGACGTAAAACGACGGATACACACTGGCATCGGGCGAGCAAAACGTGGTTGAAATCCTCTTTGAGGTCAGATAATTACAAGGCCTGTTGGACAGGCTCAAAAGGTGAGTCTTTGTCCAAATATCTCAATTATCTATTGGAAGGTGCTCCTCTTGTCGTCGTTTTACAGTACAGCATATTATTCGTGTGACGTATTGGCCTACTCACTATTTGTACCAATTACGACGGGCTGGACGATCCTACGACGGTCTTGCTGGATTTATGTCATTTGAGCCACGGTGTGGATTGGCGCATCTCCAGAGATATCGATTTTATTCAAGGCCTGTTTGACAGGCTCACCAGGTGAGTCTCTGTCCATCGAACGATATTCTTTCTGGTTGGTGCTTTGCTGGTTGTTTTTCTCTATACAGTCCTTGGTCTGCACTTCGAGTTCCTTCCGGAGCTAGGACAATGTCGACGTCAAAGAAGTACAAGAGTCTGACACGTAGCAGGGACAGCATCATCGAATTCGTGGACCGAACCGAACACTTCCTGAAAAGTACAAGGGAATTCGATGAACAAGCAGCTACAATACGTATGGAGAAACTAGAACAGAAATGGGACGAATTCGAAGACGTTCAAAACGACATCGAAGGTATGGAAGACAACGAGGATTTGCTTCCGGAACACAAACAGATACGGGCCGCATTCGAGGAAACATATTTCGAGGTAAGGGCAGGGTTGGCGAGGAAATTAACCGAATTGCATGCGACATCTAGTACTACTCATGCGCACACACCTCAAGTTCCGAGTGTACAAGCCTCAGTAAGACTTCCCCAAATTAACCTACCAGAATTTGACGGTAATTTCCAAAACTGGCTTCCGTTTCATGACACCTACGTGGCTTTGATCGACTCTTCGACAGAGCTAACAGATATACAGAAGTTCCATTATCTGCGGGCTTCTCTAAAAGGCGATGCTTTGAAGTTGATCGATTCGTATTCGATGAGTGAGGCTAATTACAGGGTTGCGTGGGAGGTGCTGGTCGAAAGGTTTTCGAATAATTATCTCCTCAAGAAACGCCACTTAAACGCATTGTTCGAGTACCCTAGAATGAAGAAGGAATCGGCGGCTGGGCTACACGAACTCATCGATTGTTTCGAGCGCAACACAAAGATCTTGGATCAGTTAGGCGAGAAGACGAATTCTTGGGGAGCAATGTTGGTTCATCTGATGGTGTCGAAGTTGGACGAGGTGATTCAAAAGCGATGGGAGGAAAATGTGACACCGGATAAGGAGCCTTCGTTCAAATCCTTGGTTGATTTTGTCAAGAAACAAACTCGAGTATTGGACGCGGTCTCGGTTGATCAACGTATATTCGCATCATCTTCCGTTAGCAACAAGATTCGTCCTTCGAGAATTTCGGTCAACTCGGCGACTGAGAACACTCCCCCCAACTGTTTCGCCTGTAATGAAAAACACTGGATTACTCGCTGTCCAACTTTCGCTGAACTTCCGGTGGACAAACGTCTGCAACTTACCAACTCCAAGCGACTCTGCAGCAATTGTCTTGGCCGTAACCATCTAGCTCGAGATTGTCCGTCCAAGTTTCGTTGCAAAACGTGCTCAAAGAAACATCATTCTTTGCTGCACCCTGGATTCCCTGGTTCTGGTACTAATCCCACTCCAATTTCCACTCAAGTAGCGAACGAAAACGTGATTACTTCTGCTCAATCAACGATCGGCAATGCATCAAATCCTGGCGAATCGGTTTCAAGTTCGATGGCATTGATCTCATCCAACATGGTGGTCGAGCAACCAAGCTCACATTTGTTCCTGCTTACGGTGCTGCTTAACATCAAGGATGCATGGGGAAGAACACATCACGCACGGGCACTCCTGGACTCCGGTTCCCAAGCTAATTTGATGTCAGAAAATCTATGCAAGCTGCTTCAACTGTCGCGACGAAATAGGAAGGTGGAAATAACTGGTATCGGGCGTTCTCGAAGTCGTACGGCATACGAAGTCTCTACTACGATTTCTTCTCGGGTGCAGAATTTCTCAACGACGATGGATTTCTTGGTTCTCGGGCAGATAACTGATAACCAACCATCAGTTTCGCTTTCGATAGCGCAATGGAAACTTCCGCATGACATGGTCCTAGCTGATCCTGAGTTTAACGTCTCAGCTCCAATAGATTTGGTCTTGGGTGCACAGCATTTTTACGAATTCCACGTTCGCAATGGTGGCCGGCTGGACATTCGTAAGTTCGACGATTCGCTTCCAGCTTTTGTCAACACAGTATTCGGGTGGGTTGCTGCTGGTGAGACGAAATGTACGGGACCCCCATCACTGATTAAATGTCACGTCGCAAAGGTTGAATCACTGGACAAGGTCATCGAACAATTTTGGGCGGTAGAAGAATTGGTTAAGAAAACACCACGTTCGCAAGAAGAGGAAGACTGTGAAACACACTTTGAGAACACAGTCGCTCGTGACGACACAGGCAGGTACATTGTCCGATACCCTAAACACATGAACTTCAACAGTATGATCGGAGAATCGAAGCAAACGGCTTTACGACGACTTCAACAGACCGAGAGGCGGCTGGAACGGGACCCTAATCTACGTGCGCAATACAACGACTTCATGAAGGAATACATTGATTTGGGCCACATGAAATGCATCGGAGAGGTAACTGATCCCAGTTTGGATGAAGGAAAAACCGTCTGTTATCTTCCACACCATCCTGTGTTTAAGGATTCTAGCTCCACAACGAAAGTAAGGGTGGTATTCGATGGGTCGGCCAAAACTTCTACGAATTATTCGCTCAACGAAGCACTGCTTACTGGCCCAACAGTTCAGGAGGAACTCTTAGATTTGATGCTTCGCTTTCGTAACCATGCCATTGCGTTGGTTGCAGATGTCGCAAAAATGTACCGACAGATTTTAGTTCACGAAGATGACAGATCGCTTCAACGAATTCTTTGGCGATTCGATCAATCTGAAACGGTCAAGGTTTACGAACTGCAAACTGTCACTTACGGTTTGGCCCCATCATCCTTTCTAGCCACTCGAGTTTTGAAACAACTGGCATTGGATTCAGGCTCGAAGTACAAATTAGCCACTAATGCTGTACTCGAAGATTTTTATATGGATGACTTTTTATCAGGAGCGGACACGAAAGAAGAAGCCGTAACGCTCCAAGGAGAAGTTCAGGCTTTAGTGGCAGAAGGAGGTCTTCAGCTTCGAAAATGGTCCTCAAACAGCCCGGAAGTCTTGCGACACTTACCCGCCGATGCCCTTGGTGGAGAAACAATGCTCTATTTCGAAACTGAACAGAAAATTAAAACACTAGGAGTGGGATGGGAAACAGGATCAGATCAGTTATGCATCGAAGTTCAATCGTGTACGACTGACCATTGGACGAAACGCAAAATATTTTCAGCGATTGCGAAGCTCTATGACCCATTGGGACTAATCTCCCCGGTTGTGGCATGGGCGAAAATCCGGATGCAACACCTATGGTTGGTTACCGTTGATTGGGACGATCCAGTACCAGAGGATATTTCAAGGAAATGGGAAGAATTTGCATCACAGTTGTCGCTTTTGGGTGCTTATGGAGTCTCTCGATTCATTTGGTTGCTATCTCCGGAAACTGTACAATTCCATGTGTTTACTGATGCCTCCGAAGCAGGATATGGTGCCTGCATTTACGCTCGATCAACTAAACAAGAGCAAACCAGAATCGAACTCATCGCTGCCAAGTCACGTGTTGCTCCACTCAAACGGCTCAGTCTCCCACGGTTGGAGCTTTGTGCGGCCCTTCTGGGGGCCAAACTCTACGCCAAGGTATCAGCAGCACTTCGAATGGAGGGAATCTCTTGTTGGTTCTGGTCTGACTCAACTGTGACACTACATTGGATACAATCACCACCCAATACTTGGCAGACCTTCATCGGAAACCGAACTTCGGAAATTCAGCAGTTAACCCATGGCCACAATTGGAATCACGTCAAAGGCAGTGAAAATCCAGCAGACTTCATTTCACGCAGCATGCTCCCCCAGGAATTCATCGAGAACACCATGTGGCGTTGCGGTCCCTCGTGGCTTTCAAAAGCAGAAGAAGATTGGCCTAAACATCCAACAGATATCCCAGCTGAAGATTTACTGGAGCGACGAAAAACAACGCTTGTGGTACAACAATTACCGGAACACCATTTTCTGTTTTATCGCTACTCGTCCTTCTGGCGTTTAGTTCGGATTACTGCTTTGGTTCTTCGTTTTGCAAACCGTTGTTGCCGGCAACCCAGTTTGCATCCAAACGTATTCGTCTCAGTGGAAGAAATTGAAAATGCCAAGGAAATACTCGCCAAAACTGCACAACAAGAGATGTTCAACGATGAGCTGAAGGAACTTACGCAAACTCGAACCATTTCCAACAAATCTCCACTACGTCTACTTGGACCATTTCTCGACCAAAAGGGCATTATTAGACTTGGAGGACGGCTCGGACATTCTTCAGAGGAGTATCAGACCAAGCATCCCATAATCCTCCCGAAAACGCACCCACTAACACGCCTTATTATGCAACATTACCACGAGCTCTGTCTGCATTCAGGTCCCCGCATGACCCTAGCCACGATGCGAAGAGAATTCTGGCCAGTGAACGGAAAAAATACTGCTAATCTAGTGTGTCGCAAATGTCCTCAGTGTTTCCGCCAAAACCCTGTCCCTGTCACACAACCAGTCGGTCAACTTCCGAAACCTCGAACCATACCCAATAGAGCATTCACTGTTGTTGGGGTAGACTATTGCGGACCTGTTTATCTAAAACCAGCCCACCGTCGAGCCGCACCACGAAAGGCTTTTATTGCTGTATTCGTTTGCTTTGCTTCCAAAGCCGTGCACCTTGAATTAGTTTGCGACCTGTCCACGGAGGCCTTCCTTGCTGCCTTGCGTCGATTCATCGCTCACCACGGTATGCCAGCCGAGATCCATTCTGATAATGGAACTAACTTTCAAGGAGCAAACAATACATTATCCGAGCTTCACCGCCTGTTGGAAGCTAAAAAAACCCGCGAAGCGATCCACAACGAATGCGCCCTGCACCGAATCCAATGGAGCTTCATTCCTCCGAGAGCTCCTTCCTTCGGTGGCCTTTGGGAAGCGGCCGTTAAGACAGCAAAAACATCGTTGGTGAAGACTCTCGGAAAATGTCAGCTTTCATTCGAGGACTATGCAACTATCCTCACTCAAATCCAGGCGAATATGAACAGCAGACCCCTGACGTCACAGTCCAACGATCCAACGGAACTAGATGTCTTGACTCCCGGACATTTCCTTATCGGAACATCGCTTTTGAGCCTTCCTGAACCGGATTACACAAATGTTCCAACTAATCGGCTCAACCACTATCAGCAGCTACAAAAGTTGATACAGCAGCACTGGGACCGATGGAGGAGAGAATACCTCACAGAACTGAATCGCCAACACCAGAAATGTACATCGCCAGCAGATATCAACGTTGGGCAAATCGTTTACGTCCAGGAAGACGGGAAATCATCCATTCATTGGCCCTTGGCAAGAATCCAACAAGTTCACCCCGGAGCCGATGGAGTTGTACGCGTCGTGACTTTGCGAACTGTCAGCGGATCCTACAAGCGACCTGTATCCCGTATTTTTCCACTTCCTGCCGACAGGCAACCGAGCAACGAATCGAACGACATTTCCTAATTCTTTTGTTCCTAAAATTAGAGAATATTAGTTAGACAATTCATCAAAAATACCTATTTTCTCGACTAGAAAACATTTGGTTGTCTCATGATTGTTGTTTATGTAAATTTGAAATGTCAAATTTAGGTGGCCGGCTATGTTGATTCGCGGTATAAAAACACTATGATTGTTGACGTCACTAGGGTAGGCGTAGTATGAAACTGTAAGAAACATAGTGTAGGTTGACCTGAACATTCCCGAAAGCTCACGAATCTCGCCGAACACGCTGAGAAATTATGAACCGACCGTTTTCTCTCACCGATGTAACAATATAAAAGACCCCATCTTGAGACCCATCTTCTTGTTAGTTAAATAGTAGTTCGTCGCCATGCCGGTCACCAAGTAGATAATAGAAGTAGTTTTAGTTAGAATAAAAGTATGTAAAGTAAATGTGCAATAAAGTATCCGTTTTTGTGTAATAAGTGTTAGAAGTGAATAAAGTGACTGTTAAGTGTACGAAGACTGTGTGGTTGTTGCTATAGCTGTGCGAAAGAAGCTCACAATCAAGAAGCTTTCCCACCGAAGAACACAACCTATTCACCTCACTGTTCGACATAAAGGAAGTGCTCGATTTTCTCACCTCGAAAGGTCGATAGGCGTTGGAGTTTTAAGCAAAACGCTATTTCCGGGGTCACAACAGTGGTACTAAAGCATTCGCTGGACTGGAAAGAAGGTTGTCAAATTTTTCACGATTCCGCTGGTGGCGTGATACCCGGCCCTACGCCACCCGAAGAGTGTAATAGTTTCGCGTCGTGAAACTTGTCGGGAAATTTTACATATTGAGCGCGTGATTTATGGCCTAGCGATGACCAAGTGGCTAAATGAAACCAGATGTCGTCGCCTTGGACAAATTTTGGTGAGATTGTTCTGATTATACTTTGTTTTACCATTGAAATATACTAAATACGTGCCTGCATCAAAGAGAATATCTTTGTAGCAGGAAGTGTGCTTATATTACCCTTATCCATTTGATAATGGTAATATATGCATGCGGGGCTTATTGTTAGTGAAAGTGACTTCTGAATGGACGTGTCTCTCCAGCCATTCTGAAATGGGTCACTGAATCTGCAATAGAGCTATCACCTTCTAACTCCCGGACTAAAGCTATCTGCAAACAGCTCAGAACAGCATTGCATTGCAGGCAGTTTTCTTCCATAATATCACTGCCGGACAGTGGGTGTTAGATGGAAAACACACACACACACACACACACAGGCCACTGACCTTGATGGTTATTGTCGTGAGAGTTTTTGAGGTACGGAAATTCTGTATCTGCTCGACGGCAATAAAGAGGAAATCCTTCGCTTCCTCTAGGTTGAACACTCCCTCACAACCAACAAGACAGTTAATAAGCGAACCGACATAGACAGACTGAGTACAACATACGCAGCAGTGTTGCATAAAAGTAACAGGGAGTAAAATGTACCAAGAAACGATAGCATAGATGAGAGGGAATCAATAGCACCGATAGGGCACGGTTACCAGTTCGTACGTTAGAAGAAAGAAGGACTGTGAAGTAGAAAGATTGTGACATTGACATTACAAGATGTGCGGCAAAAATTAAAAAATTCCAAAGTGTAAGACTTTAAAAAGTGAACTCAATGATAATTTTTCCACTTTATAACACTTTATAACAAACTTGAGCTTGGACAGCACGTACCTGAACTAGCTGTTGGGATGATGTGGGTTTAGGGCGAACCAATACTTATTGACAGCAGCCTTTTTTGGGTCAGCTTTAATGCTGGACACGGTGTACAATATTTAGAAGCTGATACCTTCCGGAAATCTGACAGTTTTTTGATGACGTCATTCAAATCGTTCATAGGCGTTTCCACAATGATCTAGTACTCCTCACCAATTTGATCAACGTAAAACGATAAGAACGACGTCACATGTTTACATCCAAAAATGATGTTTACATAAGTTACTAGCCTGCCTTGCGATATTTATGCCGTGATGCTGGAATTTTATTTAGTTTTCATTATAAATTCAATCATTTCAATCTTCAGTAATGTAAATAGTATTATACTGCTGCTCAGAGACACAAACATCTCAAAACTTTCTCTTTCACTTCTCTACTGTCTTCTATCTGTTAACCAGTTCTACATAATGAGCTATTCCAGTGCTGCCAGTTTCACCAAGCTGAAAAACCTCCACAACACCAGCTAAACTCGACAGTTACAGTTAGACCAAACACAGGACAAATAACGATACAAATATTGTAAGTGCAAACTATTAGACATAAACACAAACAATTAGAATATATGTTAAATTACAGTACCCGCCGAGGAAGACACGAACCCCGTGTCAAATCGTCGGGCAAATCAAGAACGTCGTTTGTTCAATTAATGACTGGGTAGCCAAACATAGTTAATTTCACCATATAGTCGATTTATCATCAGCTTGTTTACAAAGTATGAAGAAAGCCGTGAACTTAATTAAATTAAAATTAATTAAATAAAAAGCTGAATATAATTTGTTTCGATCATCTGAACATAATTTTTGCATCAAACTAGTGAGTAATAAATCCCAACATACATTTGAAATATTAGATGTTAGCCAGTTACATTACGGAAAAAGAGGTGTATGAAGCAACTTTGCTTTAAAATAGAACAAAAACCGATTTCAAAATGATAGTCTTGTATGGAAAGTCGAAAAAATTCCGCTCTGCTATATTTTTTTCCTACGCGTTTTCGAATTCAGGGATTCACAAGAACCTCGAGTTTAAAAATGCTGTATCTGGTAGTTGATAACCAGTAATCGTATAAGATGGAGAGGCCATATGCGTGCATTCCTCCATTTAGGCGCATGTAAAATAAACGCATATCGCCACTAATTTAACATGTTTTTCAACATCTTATTCGATCACTGGTTATCTGTGCAGTGAAATTGCGTATCATTAGGGCCTGTTTATAAACTACGTAGACTCTTGTGGGACTGAACGATGTGGTGTTTGGCCAAAATCTGCGCTATTTACAAATTCCTAGCTTTGCGTAAATTATAACTGTACACAGCAAATAATTTTGTAATATTCAGGCGCGTAATTTCTGGCGACGTATCCAATTCCGAACGTAATTTTACTCTGTTGCATCGCTTCCCAACAATTATCACACTCACCATGTACAACCTAGTTGGCACCGGAAAATTCAAGAAACCCATTCCAAGAGTTACCTAGGAAACAGTATCATATTTATCATCTACCCTCTAACTCGGTGGAATAGCCGAGTAGGCAAGGGATATGCCTCACAATCAACGGATCAGAGTACGAATCCATGCCAATATTTTTCTTATATATGAATCATCTATCGTTCCGGTTCTAGCGATTGCTAGACCATCTGTCAAGCTGTGGCGGCTAATTTGCTTTGTGGAAGGGATGTAATTTGCACATAACTTTTACGACGTGACTGATGTGAAATCACAAGATTTTTTTTGCTGTGTACTGCGATTTTGTTAAATGCTCAAATCGCAATCAATACGCTTCAAATCCCCTGAAAAGTCTGCATTGTTCATAAACGGTCGCAAGTATTCCTGGCGGCATCCACGGAAAGCGTCAGCGTCACATATTTGATGACTTAATCACTTCATCAGGCAACTTTTGACGTTTCTTCTGTTGCAGACAAAATCGAACCAAAAAGCTGAAAAGCTGAAAGTTGTGGGCTTCGTCGCCGTGCGGCTACACAGATCGAAAAAAGAGTGTAAAATTCAGTGACAAATGATGCACATGATTGGAGCGTCGGATATCACAGAAGTTTACATGACATATCATGTAAAAGTCATAAAATATCATGTAAACTTACATTATATGTCATGTAATTCAGTATGCCTGTGTTTACATGACATATAACACAAATTTACATGATATACCATGTAAACCATGATAACACCAAGTTTATATGATTAAACTGAAGTTTACATGTCGTGTAAATCTCAATATTTTTATCTGTGTAGAGGCGTCAGTCATCTTGGCGTTTCGTAAGCCTCGAAGTGTGGGTTCGATTCCCGCTCCAGTCGAGGAAAACTTTTCGTCAAACGGAAAATTGTCCACTGGGTGTTATGTTTGTTGTCCGTTATCATATGTTCATTCTGTACAACCCCTGATTGAATACGGTGTAGTGTCTTTTAAAAATCGGGGGCTGACAAAATCGGATCACCACTACGAATGTAAATTATCTAGTTATTTTTCGAATTTTAGAATTAAGAATTAGAAAATTTTAAAAGAATTTTCTCCAGAATGTCTTTATTTATACCATTTTTTTTTTTTCAAGGATTCATTCGTATATTTTCAATAAAATGGGAGGGGGCTTCTGTTGCTACAAAAAGTCCTCCAATACCTCTTTCAGAACTTTTTGAAAAGATTCTTTCAAAAGATTTACTTAACAACTGTTCCACAGGTTTCTTTCAAACCTTCCATGGATTCCATCAGTAATCTTCCATGGATTGCTTAGGAAAATTAAAAACCTTTTTCTTGACAAATCGATAAGGGACTCCTGCAGGGACTTCTCCTGGAATTCCTTCACAAATTCTTGAATGAAAGCCTTCATATCCTCCATGGATTACAATAGAAACCTCTCTAGAGTTTCTTTTTTACAAATTCTCCCATAGGGATTTTTTAAAATCCTCCAGGGAATCCTTAAGAAATCTTCAGTAATGCTTTCACAAAATGTTGTTGTTGTTGTTTGTTTATTAACAGGGATTTTAACCTTTTATGGGGCATTCATCTCGTTTTCACCAAATGATTCCTTGAAAAAATCGGAAAATCACAAATACAGAATTTATCCAAAGTTTTCTTCAGAAATTCTTCCATGATTTGAAACAAACCAGCCTTAGGCTGAAAGTCTCGATAATAAAGATCAAAAAATCGTTCAGTGATTGCATATGAAAGTCCTTTAGGGATTCATTAAGAAATTACGAACCCTTGGCTTCAGAAATTCTTATGTATAGATTCCAGAAAAAAAAAATATAGTGAATGATTCCTCTAGGAAACCTTGCGTGAATTGTTTTCAAAACTAAATGGGTTGGGAAGGTCCCTGATGACCTGTTAGTCCGAGTTTTGGCAACGTGCCCTGTATCGCTCGATATACTCACCAAAGTGCTCATCGACTGTTTTTATTCCGGCCAGACGGTGGACCTCGGTTGTTCTCATACTCGGAGGAGCGTTGAGAATCATCCGTAGAAACTTGTTTTGAACTCGTTGGAGTTTCACATGGTGTGTTTTGGCGCAGCTCTCCCAGACTGGCACGCCGTATTCGATGACTGACAATATGATCTGTTTTTAGACAGCAAGCTTGTTCTTCTGAGACAGGGTCGACTTCCGGTTGATGAGAGGATAAAGTGCCTTCAGTAAGATGTTTCATTTGGTGACCCTCTTGTCGACCTATTGTCTGAACAGCAGCTTACTGTCTAGGGGGACCAGATGAAGATTGGAAGCATGTTCGTTGACGATAGCTTCATGCGGACTGACAATGTCTTGCCCGAGATTGTGAGAGCTGATGAAGTGCCGGCCTAGCTCAGCACCACAGAGCTGGTGTTGTCCAGTGGACGCAACGGTGGAATAAGTCGAAATTTTGTTTTTAAAATTTTCGCCAACTTCCAGACTAACCCGAGCAGGAACGAATAACTGACACATAACTGCAGCATATCAAAGTCAGGTATCATACCACGACAAGGTATTGGACGGTTATCCCGGTATTGAAAATAGCTTGTTTTGGTATTGTGTATTAAGTCGTCGTCAAAAAATACCTTGACGAGTTATTGGTTTGGTACTGAGGACTGCTTGAGGTTTTATGCAATTATGGAAAAATCATCATTTGTATGAGAAAATCGTCGGTTATTATTGAGGTATTGCAATACCTGATGTCATTATTCACGTGGTATTCGTAGAATATACATTAGTTATTATTTTAGGTATTTTACCTCTTATGTAGAGCTCATTAATACCTCATTCAGGTTGTAGGTATTGGGTTTTCAATACCTGAGTTTGGTATTCTGCAGCTATTTTCTCCTGCTTGGGAAGCTGTTCAGTCTGGGAGAGAGAGGATCTTATTTGCAAATTCGTTGTTTCTAAGGTCCACCATTCTGGCCTTAATAATTTTATCATACGACTCACATCGCTTTTCGAAGCAGGCACACCAGTGCGTTGGTACTGCCTGCGAGTGGTGTTGCGCAAACAAATGAGGTCTTTGGTAAGCCTATAAATTGGTAGGGTGTTACTCAACGGGCGGGACTTCGGGACATGCTGCTCACGGGCCAAGCAGATGGCCGCCTCGATGTTGTGGAGCTGCCAGTCGATGTCTTCCGGCGTTTCTGGGTGCTCCTCATAGTCGACGTTGCCATCGACACACCGTTGGAACCGACCCCAGTCGACTCGATGGTAGTTCCTTCGGGTGATGGAATGCCGGTTGATCAGGGACCGTACTTTGGCCACCACCGGGAAGTGGTCCGAGCTGAGATCCTGATGGACGACCGGCAGGGAGATGTTGTTCGCCATGCTCGTGAGGAACACGTCGAAGATGGAGTGCGCCCCAGATCGGCTCAACCGGGTGGGAGCGTCCGAGCACAGGATGGTGTAGTCTCCATTGATTCCTTCACAAATTTATACAAGGATACCTCGAACATTTTTTTCCAGGGATTCCATCAGAGATGCTCCCAAGGATTTCTTTGGAAATTCTGCTAGCGGATGCTTCAGATTTTTTTCTGAACTCCTTTAGAAGTTCGCACAGGTGTTCCTTCATGAACAGGAATTTCTCCACGGAATTCCTCCAGAATTTCTGACATGATTATTTTAGTGGTTTCTACAGAAAGCCTTCGCAAATTTCTGCAAAAACAAAACATAGGGATTTCGGGAATTAATAACGGAATTTTTCTATTTTCTCAGAAGTTTTTGGGGTTTTGCTTGCCGGGAGTTTTATTTGACGCTGGCTTTCAGCGATTATTTCGATATTTTTCGGTTTCTTTTCCGTTAGGCGACTGAAAACTCAGCAAGTGACGTGAACGAGTGAACAATAGATATGGGTTGGGTGCTGCAACCAAAGGCAAAAACTGAAAACCAGCTGAATAGGATTACCGGTGAGTTCGTTCTCTGTTGTACTATATACATTTGAACATGACACATACTTGAGAATTTCGGGAAGGGGGGTTATTCCAGGGAAATGTTTGTGTGGTGGCCAGGCTTTTATCACGACAAAACATACACCTTATTGGTTTTCAAAGGTTACCAGTGAATTTTAGTGAATTTACCTTGCAACTATAAATCATCAGGTACATCATTCCGTTCCAGTCTGACTCTGCTGCCATAGGTGATCCTTACGCTAATAGTGGGTACATAGTCAACATCATCATCATATATATATATATATATATATATTTTTTTTTTTTTAATATTTCCTAGTAATTTAACAGGAATTTATTTGGAAATTTCTTAAGATTTCTTTCTGTCAATATAAAGGTTTTTTTAGGAATTCATTAAGAAAGACAGACGCAAAGATTTCTACAGAAATTTATTGAGAAAAGCATTAAAATCAATTTGAAAACTGTGCTAGGGATCAATAATTTATTCTTAAATTTCTTTAGGGATTATTTGAGAAATATTGCCAGAGACTCCTTCAGTATTCCAAGAGTTTCTTTCAGTAGGCATTTCTACAGAAAATATTTCATAGATTGTTCAGGAAAATCATTGAAGGATTTCTTTATCAGAGACTATTTTATTTTTTATTTTTTTTTTTTTTGGATCAGATACAATTGTCAACAAAAGCTTAAATTATGATGAGCGCAACATTGTAATCATCGCCAGTCGCTTGTTTCAATGAGAAAATGCCAAAATTTTCGGGTTATGATGTGCACATTTTTTTCCTTAACCTTTTGGAGCCGATTTTTTTCGTCGCTGTCGACGCAACCTCGCTGGTGTCGAACACATTTGTTATGCAAGGTTTCATCGCCGGGGTCATATATGATCCCTCCGGCTCCAAAGGGTTAAGGTGAATATATAACGAAGCCACCCCTCGAATTTTCAAGAGCACAAATCTGAAGAACCAAATTATGAATTGTGATGAAAAGTTGATCGATTGGTCACCACCAGCAGGTGACCAATCGATCAACTTTTCGGCGTGGTGAGATATTTGGTTCTTCAGATTTGTGCTCTTGAAATTTCGAGGGATGGCTTCGTTATATATTCACCTTAAGGTAAAACTGAAAGCGTTTCCTCTTTTTTTTTTTTGATTTTTTATAAAATAACGAAGCAATATTTTCAAAATTGGTTTTCGTGCACATGTGGCAACACGGTGCCTATTGTAGAAGAATATAATTAGAAAAAATCAGTATCACTAGGTCACTCACCAAATGAAATCCACTACTTCCATTTGATGCTAAGCGTGAAATGTTCTATCGGGGGTATTTCTCCATACAAATTTTGGGTGAAAAGTACCCAAAAAGTGAATGTTGTTCTAGAAATCACAAAAATAAAAATTGTTCTAGACACCCGAATAGAACATTTCCTTTTTGGCATTAGACCCTTAGCTTTCATTAGGTGGGTGACTTTGCGATACTGATTTTAATTTTAACCCTCGAACGATCGCGCTATTGTATTTTGTACAACACGTTGAAAAAATCTCGCTTTTTGTACTCAGCATAAGCGTGGTGCTGACGCAGGTAGTCAACCGCGCGAGTTACAGAAGGTTAATTATAATAATTTTTGTCACAGATATCATGACAAGGGAAGGAATAGTAGTATGACGTTCTTTACTACCAGATACCAAGATTAGCTCTACTTTTCGATGACTGTCTCGGGAAGGAGCTCTTGTTTCTGGAAAGGATGCTTTCCTTTTTTTAACAAAACAATTGATGAAAATTATTTTTGAATTCATTTTGGTCCGTCATTGTAAGGTAAAGATCAGCAGTTATCCCATATAACCTGTAAACGTAAAGGAAGAAGACATTGTTTGTACATTCATTAAAGCAGTAACGACAACACAATGTACCTCGCTTATGGCTGTAGTATTCCGGCGTCAAGCGGCACTCTCTGTTGTTACTCTGTGATACAATTATTGTGGAAGCCATATTTTTGTCGGTTGTAATTACTCGCGTTTGCAATATTGTTGAGCTGTGTTTCTGTGGAGACAAAGTAAGCGGCGGTGAGAGGTGTGCTTTCTCATCGCAACAAAAACGCATGTAACACTACCGCGACCGCGCTCGGTCCGTCCACGGAAGATGGTTACGACAACGACGCATCAATGGAAAGCTTACCCCAAAGACCACCGACGTCCAGACAGCAGGGGATGGCTGGGGCCCGGTCGCCGTGGCACCTTTCTTCCCGTGTAAAACACATCATTTTTCCGGCTTTAACTCTTTTCTTTTAACGGCGTGACCTCTGGCCTGGCAAGCGCGATTGCTCGCGCGCGCACACACTTTGTCACATAATGAGTGACGAGAGGAAATGAGATGTTTCTTTTAATTATCTACGGGAAATTGAATGCCACGCATGACGTTCTAACACTGCCACCGAGTGCGTTTTTCCACGAGATGCTGCGCATGGTTTTCGAGTTTATTTTTCGCGTCCCATCGTTACTCACTAATGGGTTGTTAGTTTTTAGCACATGGTTGTTGTTTCACGTTCAGGCATGTGAAGTTAGCATAGTGAGAGGACATTTGGCAGGATGACGATAATGTGACAGGTTGAGTGAAGCGTTCGATTGCGATTGGCGCTTACATAATTCAGGCCAAACATTTCAATAGGTCCTATCTGCATTTGAGAGGCTCTCTTTGTTCACTTTCTCTTCCAATTATTACAATGTAATTATACACTTTTCAACTACTTTTGCAGTACTAATCAAATGACGATTGTTTTGACCATCGTTTTATGCAAGGAGACAATAATAATTCAAATAAACAGCTAAGATATTGACGAAAGAGAGGCAAACCAAAGAGAGCCTCTCTTCTGCAGATTGGACCTTTAGACATGTTTGGCCTGAATTGTGCGAATATTGTCAAAGGTCGTAGTGGCGAGTCTACGCAGAATGAGGCATTAGGGCTCGGGCCCACTTGGCTTCGGTCCTGAGCCAAGCGCTTCTAGTCGACCTGAACGTTTTGGGTTCTTAGACCTTCCTCAATTGCCTAAAGCCAACGTCTGCGCGGCCTTCCACAAAGTCAACGATTTCTTCAAGGTTCTCTCTCTCTCTCTTCTTGGCGTAACGTCCTCACTGGGACAAAGCCTGCTTCTCAGCTTAGTGTTCTATGAGCACTTCCACAGTTTTTAACTGAGAGCTTCCTCTGCCAATGACCATTTTGCATGTGTATATCGTGTGGCAGGCACGAAGATACTCTATGCCCAAGGAAGTCAAGGAAATTTCCTTTACGAAAAGATCCTGGACCGACCGGGAATCGAACCCGTCACCCTCAGCATGGTCATGCTGAATACCCGTGCTAAATATGGTTTGACTTTAATCGTTCCTTCGGCATATGAGCTACATGCCCAGCCCACCGTAGCCTACCGTGTTTTATTCGCTTCATTACATCCATTCGTCGTTGATTGACCCTCTAGAAACTCCGCCTGATATTCGCCGACGAAGGACTTCTCAATCGGCCCAAGCTAGTTAAATAGGATTCCGGAGTTCTACACTGGATTGAGAATTGTTATATATTTTTCTCTAATTCGCGGCTCAAAATTCAAAAAGTTTAAAACATCAACTTAGAATTTCACATTGCAACATGTACCTGGGAAAAGGTACAAAACCTATGAGGACGAAACTAACAAATCGACATTCCTGTGTATGTAATCTCATTCTGAATTGATATATCATCAATCAAAACTTCACTGTCCCCAGTCAAAAATTAATCACGAAACAAAAGTCAATCTCACGCCCGCATAAAGCGATCCCAGCCCCGGGGGACATGGCGTCACAGTAATTTTCAAGTTGACCTATCAAGATCCTTGCCACGTCAAAAATTTGTTCGCCCTCCATCAAGATTGACATTTCAACCTGTTAAAATTCTCTTCAGACGTGTTCATCGCTCACACGTTTGCCCTTTCACCCTTCTCTCTGATGCTTAGAACAAATTATACCCGAGAAAGAACACAATAATAATTATCCCTCAGTCACTCTGTCAGTCTGTTTGTCTAGCCAAGTGAATGAATTCTGGTTCTATTCCTTCGCCCGTCCTGGCTCCTGATACTAGGACCCTCACCCTTCTTGTACCAAATTCCTGCTCTATCGAACGAATTCTTCTCGTTCGACATTCGATGCTCTAGATTCCCGAACATACTGACGTGCATCCTTCGAATCGAATCATGCGTGCATGTTCGCATGCAACCCAGAAAACCTCACCCCCTCAATTTTCTTTATTCCTCAAAACCCTAAAACTAAATACCATTAATCATCTCCTGCGGTGAGGATCGCCATCATCATCGTCCACATATAAGACTGCAACAACGTAAGCATAAGGCATGTCAAGCAACTAAAATATGCTCGATTTTGGGACCGAAACTCTTAAAATCAACAACAGATGAAAGATTGGGACGGGACTAATTTTCCATTAAAACAAACAGATCCGGGACCCATGTGATCGTGCAACAACGGCTGACGCCAGTTCGGTTGGGTCTGGCGGTTTTTCTGGGTTGATCCTGTTCGATCCATCAATTATAGGAGAATGGTTGTACGTTTGCAGTAATCTTTGAGTGTAGGAAACTAACTATTGAATTAAAACACCTTATCTCGTTGTGACAGTTAGAAATTTTGCTAGTATAAGAAAATAAGTTTCACATTTTGTAACATTTCTGTTAGAATTACTTTAACACTCCGAATACCGTGATAAAAAACGTTACGCGGAATACCGTGATCAGAAAAAAGTGGAAACTAAAAGTTTTAGCAGCTCGTTCTCAGTCGCCTGTGAACCGATTTTCGATTTTCTTTCAGGGATCTTTTACCCAACTATTCTTTTTTTTTTATACAAAATTCATGTTTTTAGGGATGCTCATTTTTCCTCCACAATAGCGTAAGTAACGTTTTCAAAAAATCATAACTACATTCTTACGTCCTCAGTTTTGATCTACAGGGGATAGACAAAATGATCGGGACAGGCAAAATTTTCACTTTTCAAAAAATGTTCAATTAGCTGTAACTTTTCGAAAAGTGCATCAAATATTCTCAAATTTTTACTGTAAGTTCTTCAACTAGTTGTGTATCAGTGAACAAAATTTGGAAAAGATCGGACAATTCTTCAGGAAGTTATAAAGATTTTTGAAAATGGCAAAATTATCCGATAGCCAACTTTGAGTTGTTATATCTCCGGATTCAATTAACCGAATGTAATGAAATTTTGACCATTAATGACTTATATAATGAGCTATGAAAAACCATTGACTTAACTTAATATTGTTAACACGGAAGAAAATTATAACGATTAGATTATTTTTCTAATAAAACACCAAATTATCCAAAACATCAACATCGTTTCAAAATTCAAGATGCAAATTATAGTTCATTTAGTTTCCCTCTAATTGACATATAAATAAAAGCATTTTGAAGGAAAGTAACAACATAGCCGCCAATAAATTGAAAAAGTAATGGGATGCATAATAAAAATAGATCAATTTACTAAAAAATCGTGAAAAAAATAAAATCGCTATAACTTTTTCGCTTGTTAAAAATTTCAAGTTAAGTCAAATGTTTTTCAGAGTTTATCATATAAGTCATTAATGGTCAAAATTTCATTGCAATCGGTTCATTGAATCCGGAGATATAACAGCTCAAAGTTGGCTATCGGATAATTTTATCTTTTTCAAAAATCTTTATAACTTCGTGAAGAATTGTCCGATCTTTTCCAAATTTTGTCCACTGATACACAACTAGTTGAAGAACTTACAGTAAAAATTTGAGAATATTGGATGCACTTTTCGAAAAGTTACAGCTAGTTGAACATTTTTTGGAAAGTGAAAATTTTGCCTGTCCCGATCATTTTGTCTATCCCCTGTAGATCTGCTGAAACTGGGTTCTTCGACAAAGTGCTTCGGATTGGTTGGTACTAGATTCTTACGTCTTTGATTTGATCTAGATCTGGTGAAACTGATCTAGATAAGTTATATATTTCCATGTGACGTTCTAGTGTTCTCGATATGCATCCTACAGGGTTGGATTCCTCGGCAAAAAGCTTTGGATTGATTGTTACTACATTCTTACGTCTTCGGTTTTGATCCAGTTCTGCTGAAACTGATATTGATAAGTTTTATCTTTTAGTACTACGCTCTAGCGTTCTCGGTATACATTTTATAGGATGGGAGTCTTCGGCAGAGTGTTTTGAATTGATTGGTACTACATTTAAATGTCTTCGGTTTTGATCTAGATCTGCTGAAACTGATCTAGATAAGTTTAATCTTTCGACACGACGCCCTAGTGTTAAACAGTTAAACAACGATTGTCAAATAAAAACATGTTGCTAGAATCGCTTGAACTTCTTGAGTTTACCGATCAAGCCCAAAATTGTACAATTTATAGCAAACTTTTTGAGGAACTAGCAGTTAAATTTATGTTAATAGTATTGGAGAGGTTGAGAATGTAAATCACTGTCTCGACGAAATTGTTAGAAACTACAACCTCATACGTGATCGATGTACTAAAATAGTGACAAGACAAGTTAGAATAAAAGGGGCGCAATGTCCCTGGATGACTTTTAATTTATGGTAGCTAATTAAAATGAAAAACAGGTATTTCAAGAAAGCTAAACGAAGTCCTTTCGATGCACAAGCGAAAGTAATGCAAGATCATGTTTCTAAAAAAGTCGATAAACTGAAATAATCTTGCAAGCGAAAACACTACGAAAATATGTTGACTAATACAACACATTCGAAGTTATGGAAGCATATAAATATTAGGAATGACTAAAAAGAGAAAAAAAGACATTTAACTGTTAATGGCGTTGAATCTGGAAACGATCGGCAAAATTGTGATATTTTCAACAATGCCCAAGCAACACACATGTTCTATATTAGTTACGACAGCGCAAGTTTTGGTTATATAGAAGTTTATTTTACACAAGGTTAGAATTACGTAAAATTGACTTCTATACAACCAAAACTTGCGCTGTCGTAACGTTTATATAACATGTGTGTTGCTTGGGTGTCTTCTCAAGTATTGGTAAAAATCTTGCTGATGGAATTCCTTCAAGTAGTAGACGCAGTCCGTATTCTGTCATGAATTGCATACAGGAATCAATCTTTCTTCGACCCTGTTCGGAGGAAGAAATCATACTATTGATAAAAGAGTTAGATTCTTAAAAGGCTCCAGGCTGTGATAACATTCCAGTTAGCTTGCTAAAAGATAATTGTGCTACTTTTTCTAAAATGCTTCAACATCATGATCGAAACGGGTCAATATCCATCTTTTAAAGTTGCTAGGTTGATTCCTGTATTCAAATCGGATGATCCTCATTTACCTGATAACTATCGGCCAATTGCTACGTTGTCTGTCTTTTATAACATTTTTGAAAAAATGCTAGTAAATCGACTATTGTCTTTTTTTAAAGAAATAACGTGACTTATAACCTGCAATATGGTTTTAGACAGTGTTGTAGTTCCACTACTGCTACCATAGAGCTAGTTGATTTTCTGATTAATGGGATTGATGCTTATACAACTGTAGGAGCTCTATTAATTGACTTGAAGAAAACGTTCGATACGCTAAATCATGACAATCTGCTGGGAAAACTAGAACGTTATGGCATCAGAGGAGTTGCACTAAGCCTAATCAAGAATTGTTTAACTAATAGGCAACAGTATGTTTCGATAGGTGATTGCGAAAGTACGTTACTGCAAACATCAATTGGTGTCCCACAGGAAAGTAATATAGGGCCTCTTCTTTTTTGGATTTATATCAATGATTTAGGAAATTTAAGGTTAAAAGGAGTTCCTTGTCTATTTGCTGATGACACGGCATTATTCTTCCCCTGTGAAACCCCCAGTACAATTATTGATCATATCAACGAAAACTTGGTGATACTACAACAATATTTATTG